>NC_088415.1:57019590-57319590 GCF_034236695.1 Oncorhynchus nerka
CTGTCTCACTGCGTCTTCCACTCTCTGTCTCACTGCGTCTTCCACTCTCTGTCTCACTGCGTCTTCCACTCTCTGTCTCACTGCGTCTTCCACTCTCTGTCCATCTTCCACTCTCTGTCTCTCTGCGTCTTCCACTCTCTGTCTCTCTGCGTCTTCCACTCTCTGTCTCACTGCGTCTTCCACTCTCTGTCTCACTGCGTCTTCCACTCTCTGTCTCTCTGTCTCACTGCGTCTTCCACTCTCTGTCTCTCTGCGTCTTCCACTCTCTGTCTCACTGCGTCTTCCACTCTCTGTCTCACTGCGTCTTCCACTCTCTGTCTCACTGCGTCTTCCACTCTCTGTCTCTCGTCTTCCACTCTGTCTTTCTGTCTCTCGTCTTCCACTCTCTGTCTCACTCGTCTTCCACTCTCTGTCTCTCGTCTTCCACTCTCTGTCTCACTGCGTCTTCCACTCTCTGTCTGTCTCACTGCGTCTTCCACTCTCTGTCTCTCTGCGTCTTCCACTCTCTGTCTCACTCGTCTTCCACTCTCTGTCTCACTGCGTCTTCCACTCTCTGTCTCACTGTCTTCCACTTCTGTCTCTCTCGTCTTCCACTCTCTGTCTCACTGCGTCTTCCACTCTCTGTCTCTCTGCGTCTTCCACTCTCTGTCTCACTGCGTCTTCCACTCTCTGTCTCACTGCGTCTTCCACTCTCTGTCTCTCTGTCTTCCACTCTCTGTCTCACTGCGTCTTCACTCTCACTGTCTGTTCCTCACTCTCTGTCTGTCTCACTGCGTCTTCCACTCTCTGTCTCACTCTCTGTCTTCTCTCTGTCTCACTCGTCTTCCACTCTCTGTCTCACTGCGTCTTCCACTCTCTGTCTCACTCTGTCTTCCACTCTCTGTCTCACTGCGTCTTCCACTCTCTGTCTCACTCTTCCACTCTCTGTCTCACTGCGTCTTCCACTCTCTGTCTCTCTGCGTCTTCCACTCTCTGTCTCTCTGTCTCACTGCGTCACTCTGTCTTCCACTCTCTGTCTCACTGCGTCACTCTGTCTTCCACTCTCTGTCTCACTGCGTCTTCCACTCTCTGTCTCTCTGCGTCTTCCACTCTCTGTCTCACCACACTCTGTCTTTCTGCGTCTTCCACTCTCTGTCTCACTGTGTCTTCCACTCTCTGTCTCACTCGTCTTCACTCTCTGTCTCACTCGTCTTCCACTGTCTCTGTCTCTCTGCGTCTTCCACTCTCTGTCTCACTGTCTTCACTGCTGTCTTCCACTCTCTGTCACTCTGCGTCTTCCACTGTCTCTGTCTCTCTGTCTCACTGCGTCTTCCACTCTGTCTCTCACTGCGTCACATGTCTTCCACTCTCTGTCTCACTGCTCTCTGTCTTCCACTCTCTGTCTCACTGCGTCACTCTGTCTTCCACTCTCTGTCTCACTGCGTCTTCCACTCTCTGTCTCACTGCGTCTTCCACTCTCTGTTTCACTGCGTCTTTCACTCTCTGTCTCTCTGCGTCTTCCACTCTCTGTCTCACTGCGTCTTCCACTCTCTGTCTCACTGCGTCTTCCACTCTCTGTCTCTCGTCTTTCCACTCTCTCGTCTGTCTCACTCTCTGTCTTCCACTCTCTGTCTCACTGCGTCTTCCACTGTCTTCACTCTGTCTTCCACTCTCTGTCTGTCGTCTTCCACTCTGTCTCACTCGTCTTCACTCTCTCTTCCACTCTCTGTCTGTCTTCCACTCGTCTCTGTCTCACTGCGTCTTCCACTCTCTGTCTCACTGCTGTCTTCCACTCTCTGTCTCACTGTCACGTCTTCCACTCTCTGTCTCACTGCGTCTTCCACTCTCTGTCTCACTGCGTCTTCCACTCTCTGTCTCTGCGTCTTCCACTCTCTGTCTCACTGCGTCTTCCACTCTGTCTCTGTCTCACTCTCTGTCTTCTCTCTGTCTCACTCGTCTTCCACTCTCTGTCTCACTGCGTCTTCCACTCTCTCTCTGTCTTCTTTCTGTCTCACTGCGTCTTCCACTCTCTGTCTCACTGCGTCTTCCACTCTCTGTCTCACTCGTCTTCCACTCTCTGTCTCACTGCGTCTTCCACTCTCTGTCTCACTCTCTGTCTTCCACTCTCTGTCTCACTCGTCTTCCACTCTGTCTCACTGCGTCTGTCTCTCTGTCTCTGTCCTCTGTCTTCCACTCTCTGTCTCACTCGTCTTCCACTCTCTGTCTCACTGCGTCTTCCACTCTCTGTCTCTGTCTTCCACTCTCTGTCTCACTGCGTCTTCCACTCTCTGTCTCACTCGTCTTCCACTCTCTGTCTCACTGCGTCTTCCACACTCTTTCTCACTGCGTCTTCCACTCTCTGTCTCTCTGCGTCTTCCACTCTCTGTCTCACTGCGTCTTCCACACTCTGTCTTTCTGCGTCTTCCACTCTCTGTTTCACTGCGTCTTCCACTCTCTGTCACTCTGCGTCTTCCACTCTCTGTCTCACTGCGTCTTCCACTCTCTGTCTCACTGCGTCTTCCACTCTCTGTCTCTCTATCTCACTGCGTCACTATGTCTTCCACTCTCTGTCTCACTGCGTCACTCTGTCTTCCACTCTCTGTCTCACTGCGTCACTCTGTCTTCCACTCTCTGTCTCACTGCGTCTTCCACTCTCTGTCTCACTGCGTCTTCCACTCTCTGTTTCACTGCGTCTTTCACTCTCTGTCTCTCTGCGTCTTCCACTCTCTGTCTCACTGCGTCTTCCACTCTCTGTCTCACTGCGTCTTCCACTCTCTGTCTCACTGCGTCTTCCACTCTCTGTCTTTCTGTCTCACTGCGTCTTCCACTCTCTGTCTCACTGCGTCTTCCACTCTCTGTCTTTCTGTCTCACTGCGTCTTCCACTCTGTCTTCCACTCTCTGTCTCACTGCGTCTTCCACTCTCTGTCTCACTGCGTCTTCCACTCTCTGTCTCACTGCGTCTTCCACTCTCTGTCTCACTGCGTCTTCCACTCTCTGTCTCTCTGTCTCTCTGTCTCACTGCGTCTTCCACTCTCTGTCTCACTGCGTCTTCCACTCTCTGTCTCACTGCGTCTTCCACTCTTGTCTTTCTGTCTCACTGCGTCTTCCACTCTCTGTCTCACTGCGTCTTCCACTCTCTGTCTCACTGCGTCTTCCACTCTCTGTCTCACTACGTCTTCCACTCTCTGTCTCACTGCGTCTTCCACTCTCTGTCTCTCTGTCTCACTGCGTCTTCCACTCTCTGTCTCACTGCGTCTTCCACTCTCTGTCTCTCTGTCTCACTGCGTCTTCCACTCTCTGTCTCACTGCGTCTTCCACTCTCTGTCTCACTGCGTCTTCCACTCTCTGTCTCACTGCGTCTTCCACTCTCTGTCTCACTGCGTCTTCCACTCTCTGTCTCACTGCGTCTTCCACTCTCTGTCTCTCTGCGTCTTCCACTCTCTGTCTCTCTGTCTCACTGCGTCACTCTGTCTTCCACTCTCTGTCTCACTGCGTCTTCCACTCTCTGTCTCACTGCGTCTTCCACTCTCTGTCTTCTCTCTCTGTCTCGTCTCTTCCACTCTCTGTCACTCGTCTTCCACACTCTGTCTTTCTGCGTCTTCCACTCTCTGTCTCACTGCGTCTTCCACTCTCTGTCTCTCTGTCTCTCTGCGTCTTCCACTCTCTGTCTCACTGCGTCTTCCACTCTCTGTCTCACTCTGTCTTCCACTTCTCTGTCTCACTCTCTGTCTCTCTCGTCTTCCACTTCTCTGTCTCACTGCGTCTTCCACTCTCTGTCTCTCTGCGTCTTCCACTCTCTGTCTCACTGCGTCTTCCACACTCTGTCTTTCACTGCGTCTTCCACTCTCTGTCTCTCTGCGTCTTCCACTCTCTGTCTCACTGCGTCTTCCACTCTCTGTCTCACTCGTCACGTCTTCCACTCTCTGTCTCACTGCGTCTTCCACTGTCTTTCTGTCTCACTCTCTGCGTCTTCCACACTCTCTGTCTCACTCTCTGCATCTTCCACTCTCTGTCTCACTGCGTCTTCCACTCTCTGTCTTCCACTCTGTCTGTCTCACTCGTCTTCCACTCTCTGTCTCTCTCGTCTTCCACTCTCTGTCTTTCTGTCTCACTCGTCTTCCACTCTCTGTCTCTCTCGTCTTCCACTCTGTCTTTCTGTCTCACTCGTCTTCCACTCTCTGTCTCACTGCGTCTTCCACTCTCTGTCTCACTCTCTGTCCACTTTCGTCTTCCACTCTCTGTCTCACTCGTCTTCCACTCTCTGTCTCACTGCGTCTTCCACTCTCTGTCTCTCTGCGTCACTCTGTCTTCCACCGTCTCTGTCTCTCTCTGTCACTCCACTCTGTCTCACTCGTCTTCCACTCTCTGTCTTCGTCTTCCACTCTGTCTCACTGCGTCTTCCACTCTCTGTCTCACTCGTCTTCCACTCTCTGTCTTCCACTCTGTCTCGTCTTCCACTCTCTGTCTCACTGCGTCTTCCACTTTCTCTCTGTCTCACTGTCTCACTCGTCTTCCACTCTCTCTGTCTTCCACTCGTCTTCCACTCTGTCTCACTGCGTCTTCCACTCTCTGTCTCTCTGCGTCTTCCACTCTCTGTCTCACTGCGTCTTCCACACTCTGTCTCTCTGCGTCTTCCACTCTCTGTCTCACTGCGTCACTCTGTCTTCCACTTTCTGTCTCACTGCGTCTTCCACTCTCTGTCTCTCTGCGTCTTCCACTCTCTGTCTCACTGCGTCTTCCACACTCTGTCTTTCTGCGTCTTCCACTCTCTGTCTCACTGCGTCTTCCACTCTCTGTCTCACTGCGTCTTCCACTCTCTGTCTCACTGCGTCTTCCACTCTCTGTCTCTGTCGTCTGCGTCTTCCACTCTCTGTCTCACTGCGTCTTCCACTCTCTGTCTCACTCGTCTTCCACTCTCTGTCTCTCTCGTCTTCCACTCTCTCACTGTCTTCACTCTCTGTCTTCCAGTCTTCCACTCTGTCTCTCACTCGTCTTCCACTCTCTGTCTCACTGCGTCTTCCACTCTCTGTCTCACTGCGTCTTCCACTCTCTGTCTCACTGCGTCTTCCACTCTCTGTCTCACTGCGTCTTCCACTCTCTGTCTCACTGCGTCTTCCACTCTCTGTCTCACTGCGTCTTCCACTCTCTGTCTCACTGCGTCTTCCACTCTCTGTCTCACTGCGTCTTCCACTTCTGTCTGTCTGCGTCTTCCACTCTCTGTCTCACTGCGTCTTCCACTCTCTGTCTCACTGCGTCTTCCACTCTCTGTCTCTCTGCGTCACTCTGTCTTCCACCCTCTGTCTCTCTGCGTCACTCTCTGTCTCTCTGCGTCACTCTGTCTTCTACACTATGTCTCACTGCGTCTTCCACTCTCTGTCTCACTGCGTCTTCCACTCTCTGTCTCACTGCGTCTTCCACTCTCTGTCTCTCTGCATCTTCCACTCTCTGTCTCACTGCGTCTTCCACTCTCTGTCTCACTGCGTCACTCTGTCTTCCACACTATGTCTCACTGCGTCTTCCACACTCTGTCTCACTGCGTCTTCCACTCTCTGTCTCTCTGCGTCTTCCACTCTCTGTCTCTCTATCTCACTGCGTCACTCTGTCTTCCACTCTCTGTCTCACTGCGTCTTCCACTCTCTGTCTCTCTGCGTCTTCCACTCTCTGTCTCACTGCGTCTTCCACTCTCTGTCTCTCTGCGTCTTCCACTCTCTGTCTCTCTGCGTCTTCCACTCTCGTCTTCCACTCTCTGTCTCACTGCGTCTTCCACTCTCTGTCTCACTGCGTCTTCCACTCTCTGTCTCACTGCATCTTCCACTTCTGTCTTTCTGCGTCTTCCACTCTCTGTCTCACTGCGTCTTCCACTCTCTGTCTCACTGCGTCTTCCACTCTCTGTCTCACTGCGTCTTCCACTCTCTGTCTCTCTGCGTCTTCCACTCTCTGTCTCACTGTCTTCCACCCTCTGTCTCTCTCGTCACTCTCTGTCTCACTGTCTCCCACTCGTCTTCCACGTCTTCCACTCTCTGTCTCACTCGTCTTCCACTCTCTGTCTCACTGCGTCTTCCACTCTCTGTCTCACTGTCTCACTCGTCTTCCACTCTCTGTCTGTTTTCCACTCTCTGTCTCTCTGCGTCTTCCACTCTCTGTCTCTCTATCTCACTCTCTCTGTCTCACTCTGTCTTCCACTCTCTGTCTCACTGCGTCACTCTGTCTTCGTCCACTTTCTGTCTCACTCGTCTTCCACTCTCTCTGTCTCTCTCGTCTTCCACTCTCTGTCTTCCACTCTCTGTCTCACTGCGTCTTCCACACTCTGTCTTTCTCGTCTTCCACTCTCTGTCTCACTCGTCTTCCACTCTCTGTCTCTCTCGTCTTCCACTCTCTGTCTCACTGCGTCTTCCACTCTCTGTCTCACTGCGTCTTCCACTTCTGTCTGTCTGCGTCTTCCACTCTCTGTCTCACTGCGTCTTCCACTCTCTGTCTCACTGCGTCTTCCACTCTCTGTCTCACTGCGTCTTCCACTCTCTGTCTCTGCGTCCACTCTCTCTGTCTTCCACTCTCTGTCCTCTGTCTTCCACACTCTGTCTCACTGCGTCTTCCACACTCTGTCTCACTGTCTCACTCGTCTTCCACTCTCTGTCTTCCACTGTCTCTGTCTCACTCTCTGTCTTCCACTCTGTCTCTCTGTCTCACTGCGTCTTCCACTCTCTGTCTCACTGCGTCTTCCACTCTCTGTCTCACTGCGTCTTCCACTCTCTGTCTCACTGCGTCTTCCACTCTCTGTCTCACTGCGTCTTCCACTCTCTGTCTCACTGCGTCTTCCACTCTCTGTCTCACTGCGTCTTCCACTCTCTGTCTCACTGCGTCACTCTCTGTCTCTCTGCGTCACTCTGTCTTCTCTGTCTCTCTGCGTCACTCTGTCTTCCACTCTCTGTCTCACTCTCTGTCTCTGCGTCGCTGTCTCTGTTCCGTCTCTCTGTCTCTCTGCATCTTCCACTCACTGTCTTCCACTCTCTGTCTCTCTGCGTCACTCTGTCTTCCACTCTCTGTCTCACTCTGTCTTCGTCTTCCACTCTCTGTCACTCTGTCACTCTGTCTTCTTCCACTCTCTGTCTCTCACTCACTCTGTCTTCCGTCTTCCCTCTGTCTCACTCGTCTTCACTCTCTGTCTCACTGCGTCTTCCACTCTCTGTCTCACTGCGTCTTCCACTCTCTGTCTCACTGCGTCTTCCACTCTCTGTCTCACTGCGTCTTCCACTCTCTGTCTCTCTGCGTCTTCCACTCTCTGTCTCTCTCTCACTCTCTGTCTCACTGCGTCTTCACTCTCTGTCTCTGTCTTCCACTCTCTGTCTCACTGCGTCACTCTGTCTTCCACTCTCTGTCTCACTGCGTCTTCCACTCTCTGTCTCTCTGCGTCTTCCACTCTCTGTCTCACTGCGTCTTCCACACTCTGTCTTTCTGCGTCTTCCACTCTCTGTCTCACTGCGTCTTCCACTCTCTGTCTCTCTGCGTCTTCCACTCTCTGTCTCACTGCGTCTTCCACTCTCTGTCTCACTGCGTCTTCCACTTCTGTCTGTCTGCGTCTTCCACTCTCTGTCTCACTGCGTCTTCCACTTTCTGTCTCACTGCGTCTTCCACTCTCTGTCTCTCTGCATCTTCCACTCTCTGTCTCACTGCGTCTTCCACTCTCTGTCTCACTGCGTCACTCTGTCTTCCACACTATGTCTCACTGCGTCTTCCACACTATGTCTCACTGCGTCTTCCACTCTCTGTCTCACTGCGTCTTCCACTCTCTGTCTCTCTGTCTCACTGCGTCTTCCACTCTCTGTCTCACTGCGTCTTCCACTCTCTGTCTCTCTGCGTCTTCCACTCTCTGTCTCACTGCGTCTTCCACTCTCTGTCTCACTGCGTCTTCCACTCTCTGTCTGTCTCACTTGTCTTCCTCTCTGTCTCTCTCGTCACTCTCTGTCTCACTGCGTTTTCCACTCTCTGTCTCTCTCGTCTGTCTTCCACTCTCTGTCTCTCTCTCTGTCTTCCACTCTCTGTCTCTCTGCGTCACGCTGTCTTCCCTCTCTGTCTCTCTGCGTCACTCTGTCTTCTCACTCTCTGTCTCTGCGTCACTCTGTCTTCCACTCTCTCTGTCTTCACTCTGTCTTCGTCTTTCCACTCTCTGTCTCTGCGTCTTCACTCTCTGTCTTCCACTCTCTGTCACTCTCTGTCTCACTCTGTCTTCCACTCTCTGTCTCTCTGTCTTCACTCTGTCTTCCTCTCTTCTCTCTGTCTCTCTGTCTTCCACTCTCTGTCTCTGTTTCTCTCTGTCTCTGTCTTCCACTCTCTGTCTCACTCGTCTTCCACTCTCTGTCTCTCTGCGTCACTCTGTCTTCCACTCTCTGTCTCTCTGCGTCTTCCACTCTCTGTCTCACTGCGTCTTCCACTCTCTGTCTCACTGCGTCTTCCACTCTCTGTCTCACTGCGTCTTCCACTCTCTGTCTCACTGCGTCTTCCACTCTCTGTCTCACTGCGTCACTCTGTCTTCCACCCTCTGTCTCTCTGCGTCACTCTCTGTCTCTCTGCGTCACTCTCTGTCTCTCTGCGTCACTCTGTCTTCCACTCTCTGTCTCTCTGCGTCACTCTGTCTTCCACTCTCTGTCTCTCTGCGTCACTCTGTCTTCCACTCTCTGTCTCTCTGCGTCACTCTGTCTTCCACTCTCTGTCTCTCTCGTCACTCTGTCTTCCACTCTCTGTCTCTCTGCGTCACTCTGTCTTCCACGTCTCTCTCGTCACTCTGTCTTCCACTCTCTGTCTCTGCGTCACTCTGTCTTCCACTCTCTGTCTCTCTGCGTCACTCTGTCTTCCACTCTCTGTCTCTCTCTGTTTCTTCTGTCACTCTGTCTTCCACTCTCTGTCTCACTGCGTCTTCCACTCTCTGTCTCACTGCGTCTTCCACTCTCTGTCTCTCTGCGTCTTCCACTCTCTGTCTCTCGTCTTCCACTCTCTGTCTCACTGTCTTCCACTCTCTGTCTTCCACTCTCTGTCTCACTGCGTCTTCCACTCTCTGTCTCACTCGTCTTCCACTCTCTGTCTCTCTGCGTCTTCCACTCTCTGTCTCACTGTCTCTCGTCTTCTCATCTTCCACCCTCTGTCTCTCTGCGTCACTCTCTGTCTCTCTGCGTCACTCTCTGTCTCTCTGCGTCACTCTGTCTTCCACTCTCTGTCTCTCTGCGTCACTCTGTCTTCCACTCTCTGTCTCACTCTGTCTTCACTCTGTCTTCCACACTCTGTCTCTCTGCGTCACTCTGTCTTCCACTCTCTGTCTCTCTGCGTCACTCTGTCTTCCACGCTCTGCGTCACTCTGTCTTCCACTCTCTGTCTCTCTGCGTCACTCTGTCTTCCACTCTCTGTCTCTCTGCGTCACTCTGTCTTCCACTCTCTGTCTCTCTGCGTCACTCTGTCTTCCTGTCTTCCACTCTGTCTCTCTGTCTCTCTCGTCACTCTGTCTTCTCTCTCTCTGTCTCACGCGTCTTCCACTCTCTGTCTCACTCGTCTTCCACTCTCTGTCTCACTGCGTCTTCCACTCTCTGTCTCACTGCGTCTTCCACTCTCTGTCTCACTGCGTCTTCCACTCTCTGTCTCACTGCGTCACTCTGTCTTCCACCCTCTGTCTCTCTGTCTCACTCTCTGTCTCTCTGCGTCACTCTCCACTCTCTGTCTCTCTGCGTCACTCGTCACTCTCTGTCTCTCTGCGTCACTCTGTCTTCCACTCTCTGTCTCTCTGCGTCACTCTGTCTTCCACTCTCTGTCACTCTCTTCTCTCGTCTCTCTGTCTTCCACTCTCTGTCTCTCTGTCTTCACTCTCTGTCTTCCACTCTCTGTCTCTGCGTCACTCTCTGTCTCTGTCTTCCACTCTGTCTCTCTGCGTCTTCACTCTGTCTTCCACTCTCTGTCTCTCTGTCGTCACTCTGTCTTCCACGCTCTGCGTCTCTCTGTCTTCCACTCTCTGTCTCTCTGCGTCACGCTGTCTTCCACTCTCTGTCTCTCTCGTCACTCTGTCTTCCACTCTCTGTCTCTCTGCGTCACTCTGTCTTCCACTCTCTCTGTCTCTCTGCGTCACTCTGTCTTCCACTCTCTCTCTGTCTCTCTGCGTCACTCTGTCTTCTTCTCTCTGTCTCTCTGCGTCACTCTGTCTTCCACTCTCTGTCTCTCTGCGTCACTCTGTCTTCCTCTCTCTGCGTCACTCTGTCTTCCTCTCTCACTCTCTCGTCACTCTGTCTTCCCTCTCTCTGCGTCACTCTGTCTTCCCTCTCTCTGCGTTCACTCTGTCTTCCTCTCTCTGCGTCACTCTGTCTTTCCTCTCTCTGCCTTCCTCTCTCTGCGTCTCTCTGTCTTCCACTCTCTGTCTCTCTGCGTCACTCTGTCTTCCACTCTCTGTCTCTCTGCGTCACTCTGTCTTCCACTTTCTGTCTCTCTGTCTCTGTCTTCCACTCTGTCTCTCTCGTCACTCTGTCTTCTCTGTCTCTCTGCGTCACTCTGTCTTCCACTCTCTGCGTCACTCTGTCTTCCACTCTCTGTCTCTCTGCGTCACTCTGTCTTCCTCTCTCTGTCTCTCTGCGTCACTCTGTCTTCCACTCTCTGCGTCACTCTGTCTTCCACTCTCTGTCTCTCTGCGTCACTCTGTCTTCCTCTCTATGCGTCACTCTGTCTTCCTCTCTCTGCCTTCCACTCACTGCGTCACTCTGTCTTCCACTCTCTGTCTCTCTGTCTCTCTGCGTCACTCTGTCTTCCTCTCTCTGCCTTCCTCTCTCTGCGTCACTCTGTCTTCCACTCACTGCGTCACTCTGTCTTCCACTTTCTGTCTCTCTGTCTCTCTGCGTCACTCTGTCTTCCACTCACTGCGTCACTCTGTCTTCCACTCTCTGTCTCTCTGCGTCACTCTGTCTTCCTCTCTCTGCGTTACTCTGCCTTCCTCTCTCTGCGTCACTCTGTCTTCCACTCTCTGTCTCTCTGCGTCACTCTGTCTTCCTCTCTCTGCGTTACTCTGTCTTCCTCTCTCTGCGTCACTCTGTCTTCCTCTCTCTGCATCACTGTCTTCCTCTCTCTGCGTCACTCTGTCTTCCTCTCTCTGCCTTCCTCTCTCTGCGTCACTCTGTCTTCCACTCTGTCTTCCTCTCTCTGCGTCACTCTGTCTTCCTCTCTCTGCGTCACTCTGTCTTCCTCTCTCTGCGTCACTCTGTCTTCCTCTCTCTGCGTCACTCTGTCTTCCACTCTCTGCGTCACTCTGTCTTCCTCTCTCTGCGTCGCTCTGTCTTCCACTCTGTCTTCCTCTCTCTGCGTCACTCTGTCTTCCTCTCTCTGCGTCACTCTGTCTTCCACTCTGTCTTCCTCTCTCTGCGTCACTCTGTCTTCCACTCTGTCTTCCTCTCTCTGCGTCACTCTGTCTTCCTCTCTCTGCGTCACTCTGTCTTCCTCTCTCTGCGTCACTCTGTCTTCCTCTCTGCGTCAATCTGTCTTCCTCTCTCTGTCTCTCTGCGTCACTCTGTCTTCCTCTCTCTGCGTCACTCTGTCTTCCTCTCTGCGTCACTCTCTGTCTCTCTGCGTCACTCTGTCTTCCACTCTCTGTCTCTCTGCGTCACTCTGTCTTCCACTCTCTGTCTCACTGCGTCACTCTGTCTTCCACTCTCTGTCTCTCTGCGTCACTGTCTTCCACTCTCTGTCTCTCTGCGTCACTCTGTCTTCCACTCTCTGTCTCTCTGCGTCACTCTGTCTTCCACTCTCTGTCTCTCTGCGTCACTCTGTCTTCCACTCTCTGTCTCTCTGCGTCACTCTGTCTTCCTCTCTCTGCGTCACTCTGTCTTCCACTCTCTGTCTCTCTGCGTCACTCTGTCTTCCACTCTCTGTCTCTCTGCGTCACTCTGTCTTCCACTCTCTGTCTCTCTGCGTCACTCTGTCTTCCACTCTCTGTCTCTCTGCGTCACTCTGTCTTCCTCTCTCTGTCTCTCTGCGTCACTCTGTCTTCCACTCTCTGTCTCTCTGCGTCACTCTGTCTTCCACTCTCTGTCTCTCTGCGTCACTCTGTCTTCCTCTCTCTGCGTCACTCTGTCTTCCTCTCTCTGCGTTACTCTGTCTTCCTCTCTCTGCGTCACTCTGTCTTCCTCTCTCTGCCTTCCTCTCTCTGCGTCACTCTGTCTTCCACTCTCTGTCTCTCTGCGTCACTCTGTCTTCCACTCTCTGTCTCTCTGCGTCACTCTGTCTTCCTCTCTCTGCGTCACTCTGTCTTCCACTCTCTGTCTCTCTGCGTCACTCTGTCTTCCACTCTCTGTCTCTCTCTGTCTTCCTCAAAAGAGGACTCTTGGATGCCAGTTAAGTGTAGTGGTTCTTTAAAGTTGTATTAGTCCAGCTACTGTCTAGCCACCTTCTAGCTACTGTCTAGATACTGTCTAGCTACTTGAGAATGTTCTAAAGGTTCCTCACAGGCTTTTGATTTCTTAAGTGAGATTCACTGATATGGTTTCTTCTTTTTTTACACAGTTTTGAATGTTTTTTTTACTGTTATTTTGTTATTCAGTCATTCTCTTTCTCTATATAAAAGTGCATAATAAATCCTACTGTCTCTCCCTATAGCTCGACAGAACTTACACAGGCCTGCAGACACTGGGGGCAGAAACAGTAAGTCTGTTATTCATTTACTGTGTTCAAACTTCTCTATCAAGTCTACTAGCAAGACAGCTGTCTTACATTTCATGGGACCATAGCCCCAGCATTGATCTCAAACTTGACTCGTTGTGTTGAATACACCGTTTTTTACCACTGTGAACGTTGACCCTTGAACTTACTTTCCTCTCAGGTGGTGGATGTCGAGCTCCACAGGAACTCCCTGGGGGACGACTATGTGCTCTCTTCCTCCTCCCACGCCCACCACCACCAGCGTGAAGCCAGCCCCTCGTCCCCATCCTTCCTGCCCCAAACCCCAGGTCCTCTCTCTGGCCGCTGCAGCTCTCCACTCCCCCTCTCACAGGACAACCACTCCACCACCGCAGAGAAAGGTGAGATACATGGGAGGTTTTATACATTCAAGTCCCCTTTTTACTCACCTGTTCTATCAGCTAAGAATGTGGATGAGACTTTTAACTCCACACCAGGGTTTCACAAACTGGGTCCTGCCATATACCCCCAGGGGCACGGTTTGGTTTTCGCCCTAGCACTACACCGCTGATTGAAATAATCAGAGCATGAGGACGAGTTGGTTATTTGAATCAGCTGTGTAGTGCTAGGGCGAAAACCAAACCGTGCACCCAGGGGGGACCCTAAGACTGTGTTTAGGAAACCCTGGTCTATATCATAGAAGATTCAAAGAAGATCCGAACACACTGCAGAACATGGAGCTGTTTCCTTTGGAATTATGTCAGTTTCTCCTTTTCAGTGAATCACCACCTGTCCAAGTGTGCCATGATTTTCTACAATTTCTCTTTTTTGTTTCTTTAAATCCTTTCCCTCGCAGGCCTATAGTGAATTATTAATGACTGGACTGAGAAATAATCTCTCTCTGCCTATCTCTCTGTGCCAGGATGAGGATAATTATAATGAAGATTATGCCTAGAGTGGATTTTAATGGTTATCATCGTCCTCACTCCTCTCTCTCTCTCTCCCTTTCTTTCTCTTTATTATATTCCCCTCCGTCCAGGTCTGCCTGTCAAAACCGAGACTGGGAGGTCTGGGGTGTACAGCACGCCCCCCTCGGCTTTGGAACGCACCCCATCCCGTCCTAAAGTCACAGAGAAGATCACACTGGGTTCCCATGGCAACTCGGCCTTCCAGCCAATCACGGCCAGCTGTAAGATCGTCCCCCAGGGACAGTTGCCCAGCCCCTCCGAGTCCCCCGGGAAATCCTTTCAGCCAATTACCATGAGCTGTAAGATTGTGTCAGGTAACTACCTCCCAATGGGATCTGGCTGTACTGGAGTGGGGGGAGGGAAGGGGTTGTGAGTTGATTAATAATTCAATGGTGTTGTTTAGATTTTTGTTTTCATAGTCAGTCAGACCCACTCTTAGTGTCAGTGGAGACTTTTGTTTGATTTGTTTTGTTATTCCCCCCAACATTAAGAAACTATAGGCCAATCTCAGTTTTTAAACACCGTCTCTTTTAAGATTGAAAAGGTTTTGCATTTCAAAAGTGATGCACAAGCGCAGTAAGGAAATCTTTAAATCGATTTTTGTTCATGGGCTTTTTTTGAAGATACAGAGCTTTAGAAAAATGCATGTTTTAAAATGAATATCTTTATAATGAGCATGTTGTTTGTGATTTTGTTTTGATCCCAAAGGTTCACCCATCTCCACACCCAGCCACTCGCCCCTCCCCCGTATCCACACCTCCACCCCGGTACACACCAAACAGGGCTCCTCCGTACTCAACAACCCTTACATCATTGTCGACAAGCCCGGCCAGGTCATCGGCATGGCAGCGAACTCCGGCACCTCCACAGGTACGCTACTGCTCCGCTCGACAGCTCCACTCTTGCCCCTAGATTTTAGACACTGATCTAAGAACAGTTTTGCTGGTTTTCCCTAATGGTTAAAGTTATGATTTGGGTTAGGTTTTTGGGTTAGCTCCTGCAGCACAATGTGAGGATGTACTGTAGACTGTGCCTCCCACACAGCAGATGATACTGGTGTTGTAGGCTCTCCTCGGCCACTGTAGGGCCAACGTTCCCCTCCCACACACCACCGTTACAAACATCCCAAGGCTGAATCTAGTGCACTCTTACTTCTCTCCTCTGATAAACCTCCACAGTTGACTATATTCTCTAAGCCTGAACCCTTTCAGTTGTCTCCTCTCTCTCTCCCTCCTTCTGTCTCTCTCTCCATAAACCATGACTTGATGCTGCAGCTGTTTGATGGTATGAGAGGGGCTTCCATTGTGACAGGAACTACTGCTGTACTGCTGTGTTCCGTGGCTCAGTGTCCGGGACAGATTACTTTTTGATGGTATGAGAGGGGCTTCCATTGTGACAGGAACTACTGCTGTACTGCTGTGTTCAGCTTTTTGATGGTATGAGAGGGGCTTCCATTGTGACAGGAACTACTGCTGTGTTCTGTGGCTCAGTGTCCAGGACAGATTATTGGACAGTGCAGGGGGAGGGGGTTCGACATTCAGAGGTGTGTGTGCTGGTGAGTCAGATTGCTATTTATAGCCCTCGCAGGTATACAGCGTGGGAGGTTGTGTGTGAGATTGAGGAATTATTTTGGGTTTGTGTATACCAGTAACTTTGATGGGGTGGTGGCCACAAAAAAAAAGTGAACTCATCATGAGGGGCTGCAGTGCGTACCCACATGCAGACCCACACATGCAGTCAGAGCCTATCGCTAGCCTTTTGGGGGCCCTAAGTGAAATGTGAAAAATGTGCAGTTTTACAGCAAATGTTCTGCAATCCTACGCGTTTTGCCATAGGTGGAGAGAAATGTTTGCCGTTTTTAATATGGTGTCTGAGTGAGAGTGACTAACAAAATCAATGGGCGACCCTCGGTCGGGAATTCGACCATGATTACTACGAGTTGAAATCGCTGTTTAGACGAACTTACCAATCTAAAAAAAAAGTGAACTGACATGGGCTGTTTGAGTGACTGACATAACAAGAGCAAAACTGCTGATGCACAACCTAAGTTGGAAATAGCACCTTGTGTATTCTACAGTCAATTGAGACCCTGACTTGAGTTCCCAAAAATATATATACAGTACCAGTCAAAAGTTTGAACACACTTACTCATTCAAGGGTTTTCCGTTATTTTTTACTATTTTCTACATTGTAGAATAATAGTGAAGACATAAACTATGAAATAACACATATGGAATTATGTAGTAACCAAAAAGTGTTAAACAAATCAAAACACATTTTATAAACTCAGCAAAAAAGAAACGTCCCTTTTTCAGGACCCTGTCTTTCAAGATCATTTGTAAAAATCCAAATAACTTCACAGATCTTCATTGTAAAGGGTTTAAACACTGTTTCCAGTGCTTGTTCAATGAACCATAAACCATTAATAAACATGCACCTGTGGAACGGTCGTTAAGACACTAACAGCTTCCAGACGGTAGGCAATTAAGGTCACAGTTATGAAAACTTAGGACACTAAAGAGGCCTTTTTACTGACACTGAAAAACACAAAAGAAAGATCCCCAGGGTCCCTGCTCATCTGCGTGAACGTGCCTTAGGCATGCTGCAAGGAGGCATGAAGACTGCAGATGTGGCCAGGGCAATACATTACAATGTCCGTACTGTGAGACTCCCAAGACAGCGCTACAGGGAGACAGGACGGACAGCTGATCGTGCTCGCAGTGGCAGACCATGTGTAACAGGATCGGTACATCCAAACATCCCACCTGCAGGACAGGTACAGGATGGCAACAACAACTGCCCGAGTTACACCAGGAACGCACAATTCCTCCATCAGTGCTCAGACTGTCCACAATCTGCTGAGAGAGGCTGGACTGAGGGCTTGTAGGCCTGTTGTAAGGCAGGTCCTCACCAGACATCACCAGCAACAACGTCGTCTTTGGACACAAACAGGACTGGCAAAAAGTGCTCTTCACTGACGAGTCGCAGTTTTGTCTCACCAGGGATGATGGTCGGATTCGCAATTATCGTCCAACGAATGAGTGTTTCACCTCTGTACTCTGGAGCGGGATCGTTTTGGAGGTGGAGGGTCCGTCATTGTCTGGTGCGGTGTGTCACAGCATCATCGGACTGAGCTTGTTGTCATTGCAGGCAATCTCAACACTGTGTGTTACAGGGAAGACCTCCTCCTCCCTCATGTGGTACCCTTCCTGCAGGCTCATCCTGACATGACCCTCCAGCATGACAATGCCACCAGCCATATTGCTCATTCTGTGCGTGATTTCCTGCAGGACAGGAATGTCAGTGTTCTGACATGGCCAGCAAAGAGCCCGGATCTCAATCCCATTAAGCACGTCTGGGACCTGTTGGATCGGAGGGTGCCTTTGTGGAAGAGCGGGTAACATCTCACAGCAAGAACTGGCAAATACTGACTGGCAGATACTGACTGTTACTTTTGATTTTGACTCCCCCCCCCCCCTTTGTTCAAGGACACATTATTCCATTTCTGTTAGTCACATGTCTGTGGAACTTTTTCAGTTTATGTCTCAGTTGTTGAATCTTGTTATGTTCATACAAATATTTACACATGTTAAGTTTGCTGAATATAAACGCCGTTGACAGTGAGAGGACGTTTCTTTTTTTGCTGGGTTTATTTAAGAATCTTCAAAGTAGCCACCCTTTGCCTTGATGACAGCTTTGCACACTCTTGGCATTCTCTCAACCAGCTTTATGAGGAATGCTTTTCCAAGTGTCTAGAAGGAGTTCTTACTTATGCTGAGCACTTGTTGACTGTTTGTCCTTCACTCTGCGGTCCATCTCATCCCAAACCATCTCAATTGGGTTGAGGTCGGGAGATTGTGGGGCCCAGGTCATCTAATGGATGGGGTATCGCTGCAGAATGCTGTGGTAGCCATGCTGGTTAAATAAATCACAGACAGTATCACCAGCAAAGAACCCCTACACCATAACACCTCCTCCTCCATGCTTTACGGTGGGAAATACACATGCGGAGATCATCCATTCACCCACACCACATCTCACAAAGACACAGCGGTTGGAACCAAAAATCTTCATCAGACTCATCAGACCGAAGAACAGATTTCCACCTGTCTAATGTCCATTGTTCGAGTTTCTTGGCCCAAGCAAGTCTCTTCTTATTGGTGTCCTTTAGTTGTTTTTTGTTGTTGCATCAATTCAACTATGAAGGCCTGATTCACGCAGTCTTCTCAGAACAGTTGATGTTGATATTTTTCTGTTACTTAAACACTGTGTAGCATTTATTTGGGCTGCAATTTCTGAGGCTGGTAACTCTAATGAACTTATCCTCTGCAGCAGAGGTGACTCTGGGTCTTCCTTTCCTGTGGCGGTCCACATTAGAGCCAGTTTCATCATAGCGGTTTTTGCGACTGCACTTGAAGAAACTTTCAAAGTTCTTGTAATTTTCCAGATTGACTGACCTTCATGTTTTAAAGTAATGATGACTGTCGTTTCTCTTTGCTTATTTGAGCTTAATCTTTCCATAATATGGACTTAGTCTTTTACCAAATAAGGCTGTCTTCTGTATACCACCCCTATCTTGTCACAACACAACTGATTGGCTCAAACGCATTAAGAAAGAAAGAAATTCCACAAATTAACTTAAGGCACACCTGTTTACTGAAATGCATTCCAGGTAACTATCTCATGAAACTGGTTGAGAGAATGCCAAGAGTGTGCTACGCTGTCATCAAGGCAAAGGGTGGCTCACCTTGGTTTCACCAGACCAGAGAATCTTCTTTCTTGGTCAGAGTCCTTTAGACTTCTTGGCAAACTCCAAGCAGGATGTCGTGCCTTTTACTGATGAGTTGCTTCCCTCTGGCCACTCTACCATAAAGGCCTGATTGGTGGAGAGGTGCAGAGATGTTTGTCCTTTTGGAAGGTTCTCCCATCTCCACAGAGGAACTCTGGAGCTCTGTCCATTGGGTTCTTGGTCTCCTCCCTGACCAAGGCCCTTCTCCCCCGATTGTTCAGTTTGGCTGGGCGGCGAGCTCTAGGAAGATGGAGGCCACTGTGTTCTTGGACACCTTCAATTCTGCCAAATTTTTTAGGTACCGTTCCTCAGATCTGTGCCTCAACACAATCCTGTCTCGGAGCTCTACGGACAATTCCTTCAACCTCATGGCTTGGTTTTTTTCTCTGACTCTGTGGGACCTTAATATAGACAGGTGTGTGCCTTTCCAATTCATGTCCAATCAATTGAATTTACCACAGGTGGACTCCAATCAAGTTGTAGAACCATCTCATGGATGATCAGTGGAAACAGGATGCACCTGAGCTCAATTTCGAGTCTCAAAATGGTCTGAATACTTATGTAAATATGTTTTTCCTTTTGTTTTTTTGTTGTTTTTATCTAAGAAATCTAAAAACCTGTTTTCACTTTGTTATTATGGGGTATTGTGTGTAGGTTGATGAGGGGAAAAAAATATTTAATCCATTTTAGAATGAGGTTGTAACGTAACAAAATGTGTAAAAAGTAATCGGGTCTGAATTCTTTCCGAATGCATTGTATATATTTTTTGTTTTTGTCATTTGATCCGGGGCTTACATTATTTTGTGCACAGGGCTGCCAGTTGCCCATCCCTGGTGTATACTGACTAGGCTACGCTTCATTGTAAATTCAATTACAGAATGTGTGTGTTGGCATTTGGCCGTTCAATGTATCAGTGTCAATCTCAAGTGGAGCACAGTGAAATCACATTCTCCCACTGCTGTACTTCAGCGCTTTGTAGCTACCATTCACATTCCAGTCATGTGCTCTGCTCTCCCACACAGCCTCTCCCATATCCCATACATCCACCAACGCTTAGTTTCAACTGATCCAGGGCGGGCGGAGAGGTTTAAAGTGTTCCAGGTTATTTCAAGCTGATGTTGGAGTTTGAGCTGATTCACTTAGTTTTCCTTAGTTTCTCTTTTTCTCTCAATAGCTTAGTTTTAGTGCTGTAACCCACCTTAAGCTTTTGAATTCAATATCACTGTGAACCTGACAGATGTCATTACCAGGACCCAGTCTCAGGCAGTGACCAAAATACATTTAGATAATTGATTGATGGTTTCTGTCTTACAGGAAGTCCCACAGCCAAGCAGTCGGTTGCGGCCCAGGGGACTCGCTCTCCGGCCCCCAAGGTTCACACAGGCAGCTTCCTGTCCTCAGGGGTCAAGGTGAGTTACACAGAGCTGACATAGACAATGGCTGGGTCACCACGGTAAAATATTCAGGAATAACGTTTAATATCCAGGGCCCGATTTCCCAAAAGCATCTTGTGGCTAAGTTCATTGTTAGAACCTTCACAGGAGCATTGTTCAATCTCAGAATTGTTTACCAAAACCATTGTTATTAACGTTGCACTTGAAAACACGCGTAATCTAACACCTGCCTCAGACAACTCATAGAACAGCTAAGTGAGTCATTAGATGCTTATTTGTGCTTCACATTATACACAGATAAACAGAGTCACATTAGCTGTGTTTGAATACTCATACTAACTGCACTAACTGTGCAATTTGTGAGGTGAATTGAGTATATAGTATGGTTATTGGTCATAGTATGATGTAGTTAGTATGCCAAAAGTTCCCGGATGTCGTACTAAATTCGCTAAAATATGAAGTATACATGCAGAGGACACTATTTCCGTACTTTAGGGCCCATATGCAGTTCTTCAGGAAATGGGCGTGGCTTCACATCGTGTTCAGATTTGGCGTAAATATGCAGACAAAGTACAATGAGAGCGGATACAAGTTCAAATGTTGAACAATGTAATAAAGTAATGACTTTTCAAATAAATTACCTTACAGCATATGTTGGTTGACAATTTGTTAACTACGCTGTCCTTACGAACCACATAGCATATCATTACAGCAGTATGTACCGGTATGTTAGCTAGCTACTTATATATCAAACTTGCCAGTATATTAACTATAGGCTATCTAACTAACGACCCAGCGTTTATTGACTTGGTTATTCCCGTCATTCTTAGCTTAGCTAAATGGTATAGTCATTGTGCGTTTTCAATGGATGCTTTCGTAAATTCGCTCTGGCTATCTACTCGGATTCCAGAGCACTCTCGTCTGACTACCAGAGCGCAGAATAATGAATTTAAGAGCGCTCAACACCTGTTGAATATGGCCGGTGTCAGTAAACGTCTACAAAAAGCGTAATTAAATTGTTGCCAGCAGCACAGTTAGTCACCAACGCTCTAGATAACATGAAAACAGCCTAACCAGCTCTGCTAGGGCGAGTAAAATGGTCAGAGTCTTCTCATTTGTGTCTAGCAAGCTAGCCGACGTTAGCTTGGGTGCTTGACTGCCGTTGTAAGGTGAGAACGCTCAAATCAACACTACTCCTCGGCCCGAGCGTGTGCGCTCCGAGAACTAACGCTCTGAATTTACAAACGGACCATCTGACAACGCTCTGAATTTACAAACGGAACATCTGACAACGCTCTGAATTTATAAACGGACCATCTGACAACGCTCTAATATGACTAGGATTATCATCAACTAGCAGGGTTACTAATATGACTAGGATTATCATCAACTAGCAGGGTTACTAATATGACTAGGATTATCATCAACTAGCAGGGTTGCTAACATAACTAGGATTATCATCAACTAGCAGGGTTACTAATATGACTAGGATTATCATCAACTAGCAGGGTTACTAATATGACTAGGATTATCATCAACTAGCAGGGTTACTAATATGACTAGGATTATCATCAACTAGCAGGGTTAGTAATATGACTAGGATTATCATCAACTAGCAGTGCTGAAGGGCATTGTGTTTACAAATGGTCTGTCCTCGGTTGCAACACACTACCGAGGTCCAAACTGCCTCTGGAAGCAACGCCAGCACAATAACTGTTTGTTGGGATCTTCATAAAATGGGTTTTCATGGCCAGCAGCCACACACTCGCTTGAGATCACCATGCGCAATGCCAAGCGTTGGTTGGAGTGGGATAAAGCTACCTTCCCCAATGCATAGTGCCAACTGTAAAGTTTGGTGGAGGAGGAATAATGGTCTTGGGCTGTTTTTCATGGCTCTTGCTAGGCCCCTTAGTTCCAGTGAAGAGAAATCTTAACGCTACAGCAATACAACGATTCTATGCTTCCAACTTTGTGGCAACAGTTTGGGGAAGGCCCTGTCCTGTTTTAGCATGACAATGCCCCTGTAAACAGAAATGTTTGTCGAGATCAGTGTGGAAAAACCTGACTGGCCTGCACAGAGCCCTGATCTCAACCCCATCTAACACCTTTGGGATGAATTGGAGCGCCGACTGCGAGCCAGGCCTAAACGACCAACAACAGTGTCCGAACTCACTAATACTCTTGTGGCGGAATGGAACCAAGTCCCCACAGCAGTGTTCCAACATCTAGTGGAAGCCTTCCCAGAAGAGTGGAGGCTGTTATAGGACCAACGCCGTATTAATTCCCATGATTTTGGACTGTGATGTTCGACAGGCAGGTGTCCACATACTTTTGGCAATGCCTATGAGTCTGAGAGTGGTTACATTTCTCCAGCCCCAACCCCTTAGCTTTTTACCCAAGTGGTGGGATATGCCTTGTTATTATTTCAACTGCAGATTGCCCCTTTCCATTTTAAACCCTGAATACACAGGAGTCTTCCATGAATGACTTTGATCACTAAAGTCTTAACCTGTCATGAGTACTTTTCATAGAACTCTTTCAGACCTAACCGTGTTGAGCTTCCAGGAGATTTATGTCAGAGCCAACCCAGCAGTCTGTGTGGTATAGTGACTTCCTGTCTCTGTAGACACTTCCTCCCTTGAACAACACTCTCGCTCTCTCGCTCTGTGTATTATTAATAGTGTGCCACTCTGCCAGGGTGCTATCTTCAGCAGCTGTAGGCAGCCACTTGGCAAGACATTTAACTGGGACATCATTCTAAAAGGGAATTGCATTGCAGAGGGAATAACTGCAAGGTTCTATATCTAAACACACGTGTTTGTTTTGCTCTCCTTGTGGGGACCAAACAATTGATTCCCATTAAAAAATTATACTTTCCCTAACTCCTAAATGTAACCCTTAACCTAACTTAAACCTAACCCTAATTGTATCTCTAACCCCTAAATGTAACCCTTAACCTAACTTAAGCCTAACCCTAATTGTTTCCCTAACCCCTAAATGTAACCCTTAACCTAACTTAAACCTAACCCTAATTGTATCTCTAACTCCTAAGCCTAAAATAGCCTTTTTCCTTGTGGGGACCCACAGGTCTGAATGTTCCTTGTACTATCCTTTTGAGGACTTCTGGTCCCCACAAGGATAGTATAACCCCCAAAAAACACACAGAGATGGTGTCAAACCCCTGTAATAAAATCAACCCACTCCCCAAACTCTCCACAGATGATGAAACCCAATTTCAGGGCAGATGAATTCCGACAGTACTGTAGGCAGGAACGCGGTGCTGCTGTGATACTCAGCATCAAACCTGAACCCACAGCACTGTTTCTTTCTCTGCTGGGCAGCACCAAGCCTTCTCTCTCTGCGGGGGCTGAAAATAAAGCAGGGTCCTTTGTGATCTGTCAGTCGCTGTCATTAAAACCAATGCCTAATCACAACAATGATATTGACTTATTGTATTAACTAACCAATGGTGAGTGCTCACTCTTTTTTGCTTTGCTGTTTTTTTCTAGCCTGTTTCGAAGGGGACAGAATTTGAATACCTCTTGACTTATTCCACATTTTGTTCTGTTTACAGCCTGAATTCAAAGTGGGTTAAAAAAGTCTCTAAGTGCTTTCCACACCTGTTTTGTGCAGCATTTGTTCATTTATTCTTTTTTTTTAAATGCGTCAAACTGTGAAATTGGTTCTTGATCATTGTTAGACAACCATTTTCAGATCTTGCAATAGTTGCAGTACATATACAGTACCAGTCAAAAGTTTGGACACACCTACTCATTCAAGGGTTTTTCTTTATTTTTACTATATTCTACATTGTAGAATAATAGTGAATACATCACAACTATGAAATAACACATATGGAATCATGTAATAACCAAAAAAGTGTTAAACAAATCCAAATATATTTTATATTAGAGATTCTTCAAAGTAGCCACCCTTTCTGCAATGTTTGTGATTCATCCACAGTCATTTAACTCTGTATCTGTCTTAAAGTCACCATTGGCCTCATGGTGAAATCCCTGAGCGGTTTCCTTCCTCTGCGGCAACTGAGTTAGGACCCCTGTATCTTTGTAGTGACTGCTTGTATTGATACACCATCAATACACCATTTAATAACTTCAACATGCTCAAAGAGATATTCAATGTCTGCTTTATTTTGACCTATATTCCAATAGGTGCCCTTTGTGAGGCGTTGGACAACCTTCCTGGTCTTTGTGGTTTGAATCTGTGTTTGAAATTCACTGCTCGGCTAAGGGACTTTTAAAGATAATTGTATGTGTGGGGTACAGAGATGAGGTAGTCATTCAAAAATCATGTTAAACACTATTTCTGCATTATTGAGTCCATGCAACTTATGTGGCTTGTTTAGCAAATGTGTACTCATTAACTTATTTAGGCTTGCCACAACAAAGGGAATGAATACTTATTGACTCAAGACATTTCAGCATTAATTTGTGAAAAATTAGTAAAAACCATAATTCCACTTTGACTTTATGGGGTATTGTGTGTGTGTAGGCTAGTGACAAAAAATCTAAGTTGTATCCATTTTGAAACTCAGGCTGTAACACAACAAAATGTGGAGAAGTCAAGGGGTGTGAATCATTTTTAAAGGGTTGCTTCTAGCACGGGTAGTCCTTGTGGTAATGTTCTTTCTCTGACTTCTGCAGGTCATTATCAAGCAGGAGCCGGGGGAGGTTCCCACTCAGCACCAGCAGCAGATGGTTTCCTCGGTAACGGCAGCCCAGCAGACCGCCGCCGCAGCAACGCAGCAATTTGTCGCAGTGAAGGGAGGTCACGTGATCTCCATGTCGCCACAGAAACAGACAGGAGGGGCCAGCGGGGCAGGGGCCCCACCCAGCAAGGTATCAGACACACACACGGACACATACACACACACACTTGAACTTCTAGTCATGGCTCATCCTATGTAACTACTGCTATACACACCTTTTCTATTCACATACTGTCTATACGCACCACTTAAATACATATATTTATGTTCCAGACTCTGGTCCGGAAGAATTCCTGGAATTCTATCCATTTTGCCATGTGGTTTTGTACTGTATATTTAAATACTGTATTCTCGACATAGCTCATTCTAATATTTCTACTACTGTACATTGCATTTAATGATACTGTTTATACTCACCGCAAATGTATAATATAATAGCTCACTCTATATCTACTGCTGTACATATCATTCTTAGTATATCTAGTGTAAATTCACCCTGTGTAGATACGTGTAGATTGCATTTAGATTACTCTAACAGTGCTATTTGGGTTGTTAATTGGATTCATACCGACATTTATTGATTTATACATTTTTTGTATTTTGTTTATGTACTTGTTTGATATTGTACTGCTTTGTTAGGCTCAAATAACATAATCATTTATTTGCACCCGCTTTAACATCTGCTAAAATGTGTACGTGAACAATAAGCATCATTTTGATTTGAAATGCACACACACACAGCCAGTGAGCACGGTATCAGAGAGCAAAGGCTTTGAACTGTAAAACTACATTTCCAATGTTCCCCCTCTCCAGGTTCTGGGTATCCCTGCCCTACAGGCAGCGGTGAAGCAGGTGGCCATCAGCAGCGGACAGATCCTGGTCGCCAAGGGCAACCCCTCCGTTTCCAAGGTGATTGGCGGGAAGCAGGTGGTCGCCCAGGGGGTCGCCAAGGCCATCGTCAGCGGAGCGGCTGGTAGCATCGTGGGTCAGCAGGTTGTTGCTAAGGCAACGGGGGCCGCAGGGGGAACAGGAAAGAGCGGAGGTGAGGGTCACTTCACTTTTGTTCGTTCACACGCATACAAACATTGGGAAAAGGTGCCTGTTTATTTGAGACATGCTGACACGTAAACACAAACAAACACTCTTGACAGACAAACTCTCTCCCCCCTCTCTCTCTCCACAGTGATGGCTACCCTCCAGCTGCCAGCCAACAACCTGGCCAACCTTGCCAACCTGCCCCCGGGCACCAAGCTGTACCTCACCACCAACAGCAAGAACCCATCAGGGAAGGGCAAGCTGCTTCTCATTCCCCAGGGAGCCATCCTCAGAGCTTCCAACTCAGCAGGTAAAACACACAGACACCTCATTATCCTCACCAACTCCTCTCCTTTCATTTCCTATGTTCTTCTTCCTCTCCAACCCCATCCTTGTATCCAATCCAGTTTGTCACATAAACAAACTGACTAGTGAATATGCCATGGGGTTTTTCACCTCTTTGGTGTATTAATGCAGGTTTATTTATGTGTTTATGTCTGTATAGGATAGCAGTCTCTAGGTCAGGGTTTTCCAACCCTGTTCCTGGAGAGCTACCCATCTGTAGGTTTTCACTCCATCCCCAGTTGTAACTTAGCTGGTTCAGCTGATCAACCAGCTTACAGGGTTGGAGTGAACCTACATGATGGTAGCTCTCCAGGAACCGGGTTGAACCTACAGGATAGTAGCTCTCCAGGAACAGGGTTGGAGTGAACCTACAGGATGGTAGCTCTCTGGGAACAGGGTTGGAGTGAACCTACAGGAAGGTAGCTCTCCAGGAACAGGGTTGAACCTACAGGATAGTAGCTCTCCAGGAACAGGGTTGAACCTACAGGATGGTAGCTCTCCAGCAACAGGGTTGGAGTGAACCTACAGGATGGTAGCTCTCCAGGAACAGGGTTGGAGTGAACCTACAGGATGGTAGCTCTCCAGGAACAGGGTTGAACCTACAGGATGGTAGCTCTCCAGGAACAGGGTTGAACCTACAGGAAGGTAGCTCTCCAGGAACAGGGTTGAACCTACAGGATGGTAGCTCTCCAGGAACAGGGTTGAACCTACAGGATGGTAGCTCTCCAGGAACAGGGTTGAACCTACAGGATGGTAGCTCTCCAGGAACAGGGTTGAACCTACAGGAAGGTAGCTCTCCAGGAACAGGGTTGAACCTACAGGATGGTAGCTCTCCAGGAACAGGGTTGAACCTACAGGAAGGTAGCTCTCCAGGAACAGGGTTGAACCTACAGGAAGGTAGCTCTCCAGCAACAGGGTTGGAGTGAACCTACAGGATGGTAGCTCTCCAGGAACATGGTTGGAGTGAACCTTCAGGATGGTAGCGCTCCAGGAACAGGGTTGGAGTGAACCTACAGGATGGTAGCTCTCTAGGAACAGGGTTGGAGTGAACCTACAGGAAGGTAGCTCTCCAGGAACAGGGTTGAACCTACAGGATAGTAGCTCTCCAGGAACAGGGTTGAACCTACAGGAAGGTAGCTCTCCAGGAACAGGGTTGAACCTACAGGATGGTAGCTCTCCAGCAACAGGGTTGGAGTGAACCTACAGGATGGTAGCTCTCTAGGAACAGGGTTGAACCTACAGGATGGTAGCTCTCCAGGAACAGGGTTGAACCTACAGGAAGGTAGCTCTCCAGGAACAGGGTTGAACCTACAGGATGGTAGCTCTCCAGGAACAGGGTGGAACCTACAGGAAGGTAGCTCTCCAGGAACAGGGTTGAACCTACAGGATGGTAGCTCTCCAGGAACAGAAGTGAACCTACAGGAAGGTAGCTCTCCAGGAACAGGGTTGAACCTACAGGATAATAGCTCTCCAGGAACAGGGTTGAACCTACAGGATAGTAGCTCTCCAGCAACAGGGTTGGAGTGAACCTTCAGGATGGTAGCTCTCCAGGAACAGGGTTGAACCTACAGGATAGTAGCTCTCCAGCAACAGGGTTGGAGTGAACCTACAGGATGGTAGCTCTCCAGGAACAGGGTTGAACCTACAGGATGGTAGCTCTCCTGAACAGGGTTGGAGTGAACCTTCAGGATGGTAGCGCTCCAGGAACAGGGTTGGAGTGAACCTACAGGATGGTAGCTCTCCAGGAACAGGGTTGAACCTACAGGATAGTAGCTCTCCAGGAACAGGGTTGAACCTACAGGATGGTAGCTCTCCAGGAACAGGGTTGAACCTACAGGATAATAGCTATTCAGGAACAGGGTTGAACCTACATGATGGTAGCTCTCCAGGAACAGGGTTGAACCTACAGGATAATAGCTATTCAGGAACAGGGTTGAACCTACAGGATGGTAGCTCTCCAGGAACAGGGTTGAACCTACAGGATAGTAGCTCTCCAGGAACAGGGTTGAACCTACAGGATGGTAGCTCTCCAGCAACAGGGTTGGAGTGAACCTACAGGATGGTAGCTCTCCAGGAACAGGGTTGGAGTGAACCTACAGGATGGTAGCTCTCCAGGAACAGGGTTGAACCTACAGGATGGTAGCTCTCCAGGAACAGGGTTGAACCTACAGGAAGGTAGCTCTCCAGGAACAGGGTTGAACCTACAGGATGGTAGCTCTCCAGGAACAGGGTTGAACCTACAGGATGGTAGCTCTCCAGGAACAGGGTTGAACCTACAGGATGGTAGCTCTCCAGGAACAGGGTTGAACCTACAGGATGGTAGCTCTCCAGGAACAGGGTTGAACCTACAGGATGGTAGCTCTCCAGGAACAGGGTTGGACCTACAGGATGGTAGCTCTCCAGGAACAGGGTTGAACCTACAGGAAGGTAGCTCTCCAGGAACAGGGTTGGAGTGAACCTTCAGGATGGTAGCGCTCCAGGAACGGGGTTGGAGTGAACCTACAGGATGGTAGCTCTCTAGGAACAGGGTTGGAGTGTACCTACAGGAAGGTAGCTCTCCAGGAACCGGGTTGAACCTACAGGATGGTAGCTCTCCAGGAACAGGGTTGAACCTACAGGAAGGTAGCTCTCCAGGAACAGGGTTGAACCTACAGGATGGTAGCTCTCCAGGAACAGGGTTGAACCTACAGGAAGGTAGCTCTCCAGGAACAGGGTTGAACCTACAGGAAGGTAGCTCTCCAGCAACAGGGTTGGAGTGAACCTACAGGATGGTAGCTCTCCAGGAACATGGTTGGAGTGAACCTTCAGGATGGTAGCGCTCCAGGAACAGGGTTGGAGTGAACCTACAGGATGGTAGCTCTCTAGGAACAGGGTTGGAGTGAACCTACAGGAAGGTAGCTCTCCAGGAACAGGGTTGAACCTACAGGATAGTAGCTCTCCAGGAACAGGGTTGAACCTACAGGAAGGTAGCTCTCCAGGAACAGGGTTGAACCTACAGGATGGTAGCTCTCCAGCAACAGGGTTGGAGTGAACCTACAGGATGGTAGCTCTCTAGGAACAGGGTTGAACCTACAGGATGGTAGCTCTCCAGGAACAGGGTTGAACCTACAGGAAGGTAGCTCTCCAGGAACAGGGTTGAACCTACAGGATGGTAGCTCTCCAGGAACAGGGTGGAACCTACAGGAAGGTAGCTCTCCAGGAACAGGGTTGAACCTACAGGATGGTAGCTCTCCAGGAACAGAAGTGAACCTACAGGAAGGTAGCTCTCCAGGAACAGGGTTTTACCTACAGGATAATAGCTCTCCAGGAACAGGGTTGAACCTACAGGATAGTAGCTCTCCAGCAACAGGGTTGGAGTGAACCTTCAGGATGGTAGCTCTCCAGGAACA
The DNA here is from genome assembly GCF_034236695.1 of Oncorhynchus nerka. Taxonomy (NCBI): domain Eukaryota; kingdom Metazoa; phylum Chordata; class Actinopteri; order Salmoniformes; family Salmonidae; genus Oncorhynchus; species Oncorhynchus nerka. The sequence goes on from NC_088415.1 coordinate 57,048,853, forward strand.
GGGTTGAACCTACAGGATGGTAGCTCTCCAGGAACAGGGTTGGAGTGAACCTTCAGGATGGTAGCTCTCCAGGAACAGGGTTGGAGTACAGGAGGGTGGAACCCACAGGATGGTAGAACCTACAGGATGGTAGCTCTCCAGGAACAGGGTTGAACCTACAGGATAGTAGCTCTCCAGGAACAGGGTTGAACCTACAGGAAGGTAGCTCTCCAGGAACCGGGTTGAACCCACAGGATGGTAGCTCTCCAGGAACAGGGTTGAACCTACAGGATGGTAGCTCTCCAGGAACAGGGTTGAACCTACATGATGGTAGCTCTCCAGGAACAGGGTTGAACCTACAGGATGGTAGCTCTCCAGGAACAGGGTTGAACCTACAGGATGGTAGCTCTCCAGGAACAGGGTTGAACCTACAGGATGGTAGCTCTCCAGGAACAGGGTTGAACCTACAGGATGGTAGCTCTCCAGGAACAGGGTTGAACCTACAGGATGGTAGCTCTCCAGGAACAGGGTTGAACCTACAGGATGGTAGCTCTCCAGGAACAGGGTTGGAGTGAACCTACAGGAAGGGAGCTCTCCAGGAACAGGGTTGAACCTACAGGATGGTAGCTCTCCAGGAACAGGGTTGGAGTAAACCTACAGGATGGTAGCTCTCCAGGAACAGGGTTGGAGTAAACCTACAGGATGGTAGCTCTCCATTAACAGGGTTGAACCTACAGGATAGTAGCTCTCCAGGAAAAAGGTTGAACCTACAGGATGGTAGCTCTCCAGGAACAGGGTTGGAGAGCCCTGCTCTAGGTGTATTATGCTGAAGCATGTCTCTCTGTGTCCAGGAACAGGGTTGGAGAGCCCTGCTCTAGGTGTATTATGCTAAAGCATGTCTCTCTGTGTCCAGGTGTATTATGCTGAAGCATGTCTCTCTGTGTCCAGGAACAGGGTTGGAGAGCCCTGCTCTAGGTGTATTATGCTGAAGCATGTCTCTATGTGTCCAGGAACAGGGTTGGAGAGCCCTGCTCTAGGTGTATTATGCTAAAGCATGTCTCTCTGTGTCCAGGTGTATTATGCTGAAGCATGTCTCTCTGTGTCCAGGAACAGGGTTGGAGAGCCCTGCTCTAGGTGTATTATGCTGAAGCATGTCTCTCTGTGTCCAGGAACAGGGTTGGAGTGCCCTGCTCTAGGTGTATTATGCTGAAGCATGTCTCTCTATATTTCCATCTCTGTCCATGTGGGCGCACTCATTTGCAGTGAGCAAATAGTATTTTGGAGCATTCGTCCGTAGGCCTACCACTGTGTGCACATTGCTGCTCTTAAAATGTGAAAAGATGATAGTTTATCATAATTTTAAGCCAAACTTTCAGATCTGTTCCATCAGCCTTAATAATTGATACGGTGTATACTTCCACTACACTACTTTGATACACATTGTGGGGATTCAGAAGTGAGTATACGCAATTCCCGCTGAGAAATAAGCTATAAAGTATGTTGAAAAGATAGTGGACCTATACATTTTTTATTCATCTTTGAGAACTAACGATCACCAAAATAAAAGCTAGACATCCAGGGAGAATTGACAATAACCAAAACAAGGAATTTAGTAGTATAAAGCATTAGCCATGGCAAAATGCATGGAATTGCAGGGAATTAGCTTCATTTTCTCTCAGTTGCATTGCAAAATGTGTAGAATTACAGGAAATGTTCTCTATAGCCGGGCCGTCCGTGCCCACCACCTAAGCCCTTTTGATGTTGTATTATGCTGAACCATGTCTCTCTCTGTGTGTATGTGTGTACAGGTCAGCAGTCCCAGGGCAGCTCCTCTACAGGCTCTGGCTCTCAGACCCCCACCTCCTCATCCATGATGTTGTATTCTGCTGAACCATGTCTCTCTCTGTGTGTATGTGTGTGCAGGTCAGCAGTCCCAGGGCAGCTCCTCTACAGGCTCTGGCTCTCAGACCCCCACCTCCTCATCCATGATGTTGTATTCTGCTGAACCATGTCTCTCTCTGTGTGTATGTGTGTGCAGGTCAGCAGTCCCAGGGCAGCTCCTCTACAGGCTCTGGCTCTCAGACCCCCACCTCCTCATCCATGATGTTGTATTCTGCTGAACCATGTCTCTCTCTGTGTGTATGTGTGTGCAGGTCAGCAGTCCCAGGGCAGCTCCTCTACAGGCTCTGGCTCTCAGACCCCCACCTCCTCATCCATGATGTTGTATTCTGCTGAACCATGTCTCTCTGTGTGTGTATGTGTGTGCAGGTCAGCAGTCCCAGGGCAGCTCCTCTACAGGCTCTGGCTCTCAGACCCCCACCTCCTCATCCAGCAGCCTGCCCTCTAACCTCTCCTACACATCATACATCCTCAAACAGACCCCACAGGTACACACACACACACTGATAATCACATCTTCTCACTCTCACTCTGTTCACCCTTGTATCCTCTTCGATTAATCTTTGAGTGAAACAAGCTGCTGTCTTTCATGTCTTATTCTTGTGGAGGGTCTCAGAGTAGAATAAAAGTACTCTCTTCAGTCTCTCAAATCCATCACACCTGTTCATTTTAAAGACTTTAAGTGTGAAAGGTGAACGCACAAATTTGTAAGTCGCTCTGGATAAGAGCGTCTGCTAAATGACTTAAATGTAAATGTAAAAAAAATGTAAAGACTAGTTGCTAGCGGATTTTTTTCTTGATAAAGAATACATTTTTGCTGTTTTGTGTTCATGAAGGCTGGGATTTTCATTTTGTAAAGTCTGTCTTTAGTATTCCGGTAGTGATTATTTGAAGACTTTTCCCTTTATAAAGTACATTCTCTGGGTAATTTACTTTAGTAAAGCCTATCTTTAGTATTTCAGTAGTGATTGAGCCTGCTGCTTCCTATATCCCTGAAGTAGATTCATTCATTATCGAGCCATTGATCCAGCTCTTAACTCTAGAACAATACCGTCTCCAACAACTCCTAATGAAGTATGTGCGTCCTCTCTTCCTCCCACCTGAAAACCTAAATCTGGGGCAGAGATCATTTCATGTCACCGCTCGCTGTTCTCACTCTCACGTCAGTCCTTTGGGAAAATCTTTAGCCTTTGCCATCGGTGTGCCTGCAGAGAGTACGGACACGTTTAGACATCCTCTTCCTTTCCACCGTTCCACTGGTCGGTAGCAGCAAATTCATGTGACCAACCACACACTTGCTCATGCACACATTTGCGAGTGTTTGTGTACACAAACACACACACCCCTCCTCCATCCTTAAACAGCCTAACTAAAGAAATCGCCCGCCCCTGTTATTTTCCTCCCTAACTGCTGCCTAATTGTGCCAAAGAGGATGTTCAAATTGATCGACCACAATGTGCCACCCATTCATCCCACCAACCCTTATTACCAAACTGAATAAACCAATTAATAAACAACAAATACATGTTACCAATCCCCTCAATACTTCTAAGCTCTTCAAGAAAAGCTCTAACGAAAACTCTCAGATGGTATTGTAAAACCCATTGCTGTTGATATTATCTTTTGGTGTCGTATCGACCAAGCTGTTTCTGATTGATCTTTTCCAGGGCACGTTTCTGGTTGGCCAGCCGGCGTCGCAGGGCGTGGGGAAACAGGGCGCGGCCAGTTCCACAGGTCACGTAGTGTCGTCCCCTGCGACCGTCACCCAGCAGGCCATCCGGGTCACAGCGGGTCAGAAGGCTGCCATCCTGGCTCAGGTCAGTACTGTCTAGACACAAAATGGTGGACAGGTATAGCCTGTCCACCATAGCCATAGTTACTTACACTATAGCCATAGTTACTTCTGGGAAGATGCTGTTAATGAGCTATGTTGTTTATTTATGAGCTGAATATCAACTGTCAGCTGTAAAGAGTGCTCAACCCCTCACACTGCTGATTGCTGTGCAGAGACACATGTGTTCTAATAAGGCCAGTCACTGCGCAAAAAAAATTCCTAAATTCAGTCTCGGGGGGAAAAGACAACAGTTTTGATGACAATTATTGAAAAGAGCAGTAGGTATCCCACTTTTAAGTGCTGTTAGATTTCTTTATCAACTGAAATGTTTGCGCAATTGGCATCGTTTTTACAATCTCTGTGTCTGGCATGACAATATAAAAGATTACTGCGGGTAGCGCGTCGGCCAATCGAAAGCATAAACTTGCCAGTATATATTTTTTTAGGACAATAAACAAGCAACGATGATATTTAGAGTCTGTGATCTAGCTAACGATTAGCCCTTTGTGGTAAACAATGCAGACGAGCAACCCCATGCTTCAGCCAAGTAGCCACCATGCTGCATCAGACAGGTGATGATTGCTAAAATAGCACACCTGCCTGATACCAACCATGTACAGGGCCTAAAGATATTGCCTTTCATCTTAATGGGCTCATTTCTGGAGATCGATGTCCGAGCCCCCCGCAGAAATATAATTAGCATAATACACAAATCCCCATAGAATTAAGCTAGAGATATCCTTTTTTTAAGCGTCTCAGTCCACCGCGTCTGCCTATGTCGCACTTCCCAGGTCTGCGGTGAAAGATGACAGAGCTAGAGCGGTGTTTGTCAGACCATGAGACATCTCAAAAATGGGTCTTCTCACAAAGTTGTCTGTAGCGTCCGAATGGTTTGGCCTCCAAACAAACTTTTCTCACGAACACAATAGGGTTCTCCGTTTTGTTCTATGACCCCCACAAGCGTTTTGGGACTCTGAAGTCGGTACAGGCGATCTGCCAATTTCTGTCTGTAGCGTCTGAGCAGTTTGAGCTACACACTGACCCCTCTGTGGAAAGGTGAGACTCTCTCTCTCAAACATGTATAGTTCCAGTCAATAGTTTGGACACACCTACTCATTCAAGGGCTTTTCTTTATTTTTACTATTTTATACATTGTAGAATAGTAGTGAAGACATCAAAACGATGAAATAACACACATGGAATCATGTAGTAAACAAAAAAAGTGTTAAACAAATCCAAATATATTTTATATTTGAGATTCTTCAAAGTAGCCACGCTTTGCCTTGATGACAGCTTTGCACACTCTTGGCATTCCCTGATTCTTTGCTAATTTATTTTTCAACTCTGTTGTAGTCCACCTGTGGTAAATTCAATTGATTGGACATGATTTGGAAAGGCACACACCTGTCTATATAAGGTCCCACAGTTGACAGCGTACGTCAGAGCAAAAACCAAGCCATGAGGTCGAAGAAATTGTCCTTAGAGCTCCGAGACAGGATTTTGTTGAGGCACAGATCTGGGGAGAAGTACCATAAAGTATGTTGGCAGCATTGAAGGTCCACTAGGTCCCCTCCATCATTCTTCAATGGAAGAAGTTTGAAACCACCAAGACTCTTCCTAGAGCTGGCCACCCGGCAAAACTGAGCAATCGGGGGAGAAGTGCCTTAGTCAGGGAGGTAACCAAGAACCCAATAGTCACTCTGACAGAGCTCCAGATTTCCTCTGTGGAGAACCTTCCAGATGCAGCTCTCCACCAATCAGGCCTTTATGGTGGAGTGGCAAGAGGGAAGCCACTCCTCAGTAAAAAGCACATGACAGCCCGCTTGGGAGTTTGCCAAAAGGCACCTAAAGACTCTCAGACCATGAGAAACAAGATTCTCTGGTCTGGTAAAAGGTTGAACTCTTTGTCATGAATACCAAGCGTCACGTCTAGAGGAAACCTGGTACCATCCCTACTGTGAAGCATGGTGATGGTAGCATCATGTTTTGAGGATGTTTTTCAGCAGCAGGGACTGGGAGACTAGTCAGAAAGATGAACAGAGCGAAGTACAGAGATATCCTTGATGAAAACCTGCTCCAGAGCGCTCAGGACCTCAGACTGGGACGAAGGTTCACCTTCCAACAGAACAACGACCCTAAACACACAGCCAAGACAACGCATGAGTGTCTCTAAACAAGTCTCTGATTGTCCTTGAGTGGCCCAGCCAGTGCCCAAACTTTAACCCGATCAAACATCTGGAGAGACCTGAAAATAGCTGTGCAGCGATGCTCCCCATCCAACCTGACAGAGCTTGAGAGGATCTGCTGAGAAGAATGGGAGAAACTCCCCAGAAACTCGTCATAACCAAGAAAATTAATCCCTGCCAAAGGTGCTTCAACAAAGTACTGAGTAAAGGGTCTGAATACTTAGTTAATGTGACATTTCAGTTTTACTCTTTGTCATTATGGGGTATGGTGTGTAGATTGATGAGGGGGAAAATAATAAGTTAAATACTTATTGCCTCAATACTTATTGCCTCAGCTATTCGTTTGTAAAAATGTCTAAAAACACAACACTTTGACATTATATGGTATTGTGTGTATGTCAGTGACAAAACAAATCTCAATGGAATCCATTTTGAATTCAGGCTGTAACACAACAAAATGTGGAATGAGTCAGGGGTGTGAATGCTTTCTGAAGGCACTGTGTATGTCATCATTGAGAGGGGCAATGGATTTATTTTTGTATTTTATGGTTAGCTATGATATAAGGTACTCGCCCAGACTGCATTTGAAGCATGAAATACCGTCAGACTCTGCCAACTTTTTGTGAGTTGCAGTGGGTACACAGTACACACACAGATACACACTGCCTGGTTGCATCTAGGTCACACCATGCATGTTCTGGGGGATAAATCTATAGCCAGACAACTTTTCTATATCCGTCTATCCTCACACAGTACACACACAGATACACACTGCCTGGTTGCATCTAGGTCACACCATGCATGTTCTGGGGGATAAATCTATAGCCAGACAACTTTTCTATATCCGTCTATCCTCACACAGTACACACACAGATACACACTGCCTGGTTGCATCTAGGTCACACCATGCATGTTCTGGGGGATAAATCTATAGCCAGACAACTTTTCTATATCCGTCTATCCTCACACAGGCACAAACACACTGTAGCACAACATTGGTGCACTAAAGGCATTATTATACCATCGTAGTAATGGTCATTTAATCTAGTAGCTTCAAGAGGATATAAAGGCAGTGATTTAAGCCATAATTTGCATAGATATAGAACACTATACCGTGTTATTAAATGTGTGTTTCTCCAGTAGGTATCCTAAAAATAAATGGGACTCATTGAGTGGGCTTTAAAAAGGCATTTCACAAGGGAGTTCTTGTGTGTTTTCCTATGTGTGTGTGTGTGTGTGTGTGTGTGTGTGTTGTCTGGTTTTTTGTTTGCCCTGACTATATGATTAGTGCTAATAATTATGCCTTTGGCAGACGTCTGAGCTTTAACTTCGGCTAATTATTTCTCTCTCTGTCTCTCTTTCTGTCTCCCTCCGTTTAATTGCAAACATTCTCTCATCCTCTCCTCTGCCAGTATATTGTATCATTGCCGCGGTCTGAATTGATTAAGCTATTTAGTATGGAGTCAGGCAGTAGTTATGTCCTCTATGGATATATAGTTTAAGTTCTCTTTCTCCTTTTGTGGATTAGTCCTTCTTAAAAACAGCAGGTGCAAATACTACTAAACTGAGCTAGTAATTGACTCGAAGTGCCTTTTCAGAGGCCAACCGTGAGGGCTGTGATTGAATAACCCTCTAACTGACGGTTATGGATGAAGACAGTCAAAATAAAACAACCATCAACACCGTTTCAATAGGCCTCCATTGATTGTAGGTTCATGTAGATAAACCTGACCTAATAACAGGAGTGTTTACTAATGATTATAAGAGCTTGTTTTGCTAACTTCATCCGTCTACTAAACGTTCTCCAGCTCTTTCCAACTTTCCTTTGATGCTCCAGCAGCTAATCTGCTAGATGTGCGGGGGGGGGGGGGGGGGGGGGGGTAAGAGCGCTATAGGCTACGGCACTTCGGTAATCAAATCTTTGATGTGTGGACTTTTTAAAATGTAAATATAAACCAATGCACATTTGCTTGCTGGTAAGTAAGTACATCGGCGTTCTTTAAAAAAAAAAAAGCTTGGATGTGTCCGACTTCATTAATTATTCAACAGCAGTCGACAAGGTTGTTCTGGCTCTGAGGCCTATAATGCGCTAATGTTGTGTCAAGTAGACAATGCGCCTTAGGCGGGACCAACACAAATTGCCGCCCTCCTATCCCCGCAAAGTAGAATAGTAGCCTTGGCTATACAGTATCTGCCCGCAATGCACTATTATGAATGCCCGTGTGGTGGTCTACCGTTTGTAAAACAGGCATTTTGCCGCTAATCCCTTTCATTTGGTTACATTTCTGTTAATGCATGTATTAATTACAGCAATTTACCATTCTCATTCTCGGAGTGGAAACATTGTTCACAACCTGTTAACGCTTGTGAGAAACAAGTTTGGGTTCATTTCATACCATCATTTATGCGCTCCATGTGAGCAATGAGCAAGTGTCTGCTGTTGACGGAGCACGCGCCCCTGAGGACGCATAGAAGTACCGGCTTCTCGCGAATGTCAAATGTAGGAAAGTGTCATTCATTTTATCAGTCATCAAAGTCTTTATTTGTTATTTTAGTATTTGATAATCCTCTCCCCCTCTGATCAGCATCTCTGATAAATAGGCTATGGATGCATTTGTTTCTATTTTAATGATTGTCAATTTCATTTTCATACTATAGCATAGCTGTCCCCTTCATACTTTCCTAGTCAATTCATTATCTCCTACTTTTGGAAAGCCTCAAGTTAGGCCCTGTTTTTTTCATATGTTTTAAGGAAAGAAGTAAGATCTGCTCTTATGTCTGACATACGCTGATGTATTTGATTGGGGTTGCTTTTATCGGCGGTGTGTGTGTGTGTGAGTTGGCTGATTCTCTCTGTAGGGCCTGTATGTCCATTCAGAAAGTTTGCTAAATGAACCTGTCTGGATCTCTTTAATAAGAATAAAATGCTATTTTCACGATGTGATCTCGTTGAAGAATATATGCCGCTGTCATCGATTTGACCGCAGCCTCAGGGTTTGTGATAATAATGAAATGTCATGATGTCAACAGGCTTGTTCAACTTTGTACTAAGAAGCATATCTACCGACAGTATTGGGTGAGAGACAGCTGTATTAGTGTGTGTGTGAGACCTATACTATCAGTATAGGTGTTTGTGCGCGCGCCAATCCGTGCTGCTGTTAGCTAGAGGAGAAGAGTCTGACACTGTCACCGTTCACTCTCTTTCAGCTTACATAACCACAATAGCCATTTTCACCTCTCTCCCAAATGACCCTCCTGTCCAGAGCTCCTTCCTCTGTTCCCTTGGGGCCTTGGCCTGCCTGCCTGGGTATTCACATCATGCGGCGTCATAATACTGGGGCTCAATGCTCTAAATTCTCTGGATTCTATTACAAAAGGTTTTGAGTGCATGTTAGAGCTTTGTGTTGGGTGTGTTTGGTCACGCTAAGTGCAGTTCGTTGGAGGACATATCTGCCTCATGTGGGTCAGTCAGAAACATCAGAGAAACACGGTGTAGATGACATAGATCTCTCTCAATGTAGAGCAGGAGTACTTGTGGAAATTACTATTGAACGATTGTCTCTAATTAGGCATTGTCTATTTTCTGCATAAGCATTGATAATATTGTCCTGCACCTTTTCCTATATGCTATACAGGGCATTTCCTGTAAGTTATAACTTTATTGATTCTTGATTCTTATATCTAATTTATTTGTGTGGACTGTATGTTGATTGACAGGCGCTGGGCGGGTCCCAGGTGAAGCTGTCTGATGGCTCAGTGAAGACGGTAAGCACGGCGACAGCGGCCCACCTGTCCAAGCCGGCCACGACCATGCTTAGGATGACGGGCGGAGTCATCACAGCCACTAGCTCCACCCCCAGCGCTGTCTCCACCGTCGCTGCCACGGCAACTGCCAGTCAACCGGTGAGTGGGAGGAGTTTGGGGTTACCTCTGAATAGACCCTGTATCAGAACAAGATTATCTGGTCCTTTATGGAACCAAGAAGCTTCTCTTCCTGATCCCCATTTTGAAACTCCGCTCTTCCAGAACTGTTCATTAGAATGTTAGCGTCTTGCCAGAGAGAAATGTGTTCCTTTGTTTCAGCTAGAACTCCCTAAACCCAGTAGCCTAGCTTTATCAGTCCGCCTCTTCATTTCAATGAATGGGATTTATCATTGAAGGGGAGCACAGGGCTGTGGACCCTAACATATTATTAAAGAGTTATGAAACTAGAAAGGTGTATTACCCGTAGCCTGTATCATTCTTTCTCTCTAAAATAGTTGTTTTTCTCAGTGTATTTATTTAATACACAGACTGAAACCATGTGGTGATATTTCGGGCAATAAAACTGTGTGAATCTGTCTGTTTGTGTCTGTGTAACTACATCTTCACGAATGCCAGCTGTTTGTGGTTGTATGGTTCCAGGTAGCGGAGGTGTCCGTTCAGGCCAAACCTGTATCCCACGCTGTCCTGGTGGCAGCCAACCAGGCAGCAGTCATCAACGCCGCAAAGAACGCCAGCGCCGCTAACGCCGTTACCATGGCAAGGAACACCACGGCTGCCATTACCATGGCAAAGAAATCGATGGCAACCTCCGTTACCATGGCAAAGAGCGCCGCCGGTTTGGTAACCATGCAGAAGGGCGCCACGGCGCCAACTGTCACCTTGGCAAAGGGTCCCACTACCTCTGGCACCGTTGTTACCGTTGCTAAGAGCATTACCAACATGCACGTCATCAGCATGGCCAAAGGGGCGGGTTCTATGGTAGTGGGTGTGCCCAAGAGCGCCAGCACGTCATTGGTCAGTGCGGCATCGCTGTTCAGTGGGATGGTGGCAGGGGGAGGAAAGACTGCTGCTACCCTATCAGGTAGGAAGAGAATATCTCTTATGTTGTTTGAGAAAGTGGATTGCTGCTATTTTGGGACAGGTCTCCATTTTTTTTCTCAGTAGGATCACCTGTGTAAAAACAAAGCATAGATTTAAAATAAATAGATACTTTAAGTGGCCAAATGCCCCATCCAGGCTAAGAGTTGTCTCCTGTGCTCTGGTCTTGTCCAGGTATGCTGAAGATCCACTCTGGCGGGTCCAGCTCCCAGCAGACAGTGCTGACCGTCCCTGCCAACCAGCCCAAACAACTGGGGGTGGGCACGGGCACAGGAGGCGTACAGACCATACACATGCCCGTCAACAGAGGTAAGTCATTTATTCCATAATATAGTAATCAATCCATCAGACAGTCCAGCGTTTTTCCTGACATATATTTTTCAGACAGTGACACAAAGGCCCAAGCAGCATATGACTCTTCTCCAGAGTATCTGACATCTATTGAAATCAATAGAAAACCAGGTAGACAGACTTTCACAGCACCCGCTGAGGACTAGAGAGCAGAAGTCTGTGTGCTGTGGGATTCTACTTATTCCCCAGATCCAGACAAAGTACATGATGTGGGCAGGGCCTGGGAGACGGAGATATGCACTTCGGTGGGCTGGGAGGGCAGGTGTGTTGCGATATTAAAACTCCTCGCACACAGACACACACACACACAGTGCACCTGGGCTTTGAATGAACTGGCTCACACACTGTGTACTGAGGAAAAGGTCTAGCCATCAGCTGAGCTCCAGGCCTACATGTGTGAATATAGAGGTTTTGATGCGTAGTCATGAGTGCCAGAAAAGCAGTCACCTTCACAGCTAAAGTCACTGTTTTATTCATTATACATTCAATATTCATGTGTGAGTTTGTTCTTGTTGTCCCCTCGTGTGTGTGTGTGTGTGTGTGTGTGTGCGTGTGTGTGTAGGTGTAGTAGTCCAGTCCAGCTATGTGTCTAAAGGGCCAGCTCCCAGTAGTAGTTCCACTCCCTCCCCTGGAGCAGGAGTGGCTACAGCTGGATTCTCCCCCAGTCCTGCTGCTGCTGCCCAGGCCTCGCCTTCCCCCTCCCTCACCCTGCCCCTGGCCCAAGGTGAGAGGAGCACCATTCGCCTCCCTCTCTCTTGCCTCTCCTTCAACATCCTCCTGTCCCTCCTTCATTCCTCTCTGTGGGTGGCCCTCCCTTAATGTTTCGGCTAGGCGAGCCGAACAAGTTTTCTCGCATACTCCCGTAAAAGACCTTCGCTTGAAAAACGAGAAAAAAGTGGCAATACTTCTGTTTGTCCATTTTGAGACGCCGTAGCCAGCATACACTCAGAATTAATCTAAGACGACTCAAGAAATCTGTCATGAATTTTGACGTTTTTGTCGAGGAGATCTTAGTAACGCAATTTTGCAATTGACTAGGATGTTTAGTGTAGTATTTCTCAAGTGAAAAAATGTGCATGCGGGCGAGTCGTCTCAGGCACTTTTATTTTTAATTTTAATTTTATTTAACTTTTATTTAACTAGGCAAGTCAGTTAAGAACAAATTCTTATTTACAATGACAGACTACCAGAAGGCCTCCTGCGTGGACGGGGGCTGGGATTAATAATAAATCAAATGATAAATATAGGACAAAACACACGTCACGACAAGAGAGACAACACTACATAAATAGAGACCTAAGATGACAACATAGCAAGGCAGCAACACATGACAACACAGCATGGTAGCAACACATGACAACACAGCATGGTAGCAACACATGACCACAACATGGTAGCAGCACAAAACGTGGTACAAACATTCTTGGGCACAGACAACAGCACAAAGGGCAAGAAGGTAAGAGACAACATTACATCACACAAAACAGCCACAACTGTCAGTAAGTGTCCATGATTGAGTCTTTGAATGAAGAGTTTGAGATTAAACTGTCCAGTTTGAGTGTTTGTTGCAGCTCGTTCCAGTCGTTAGCTGCAGCGAACTGAAAAGAGGAGCGATCCAGGGATGTGTGTGCTTTGGGGACCTTTAACAGAATGTGACTGGCAGAATGGGTGTTGTATGTTGAGGATGAGGGCTGCAGTAGATATCTCAGATAGGGGGAGTGAGGCCTAAGAGAGTTTTATAATAAGCATCAACCAGTGGATTTTGCGACTGGTATACAGAGATGACCAGTATAGAGTAGAGGTCGACCGATTATGATTTTTAAACACAGATACCGATTATTGGAGGACCAAAACAGCCGGTACCGATTAATCGGCCAATTTTGTATTTATTTATTTGTAATAATGACAATTACAACAATACTGAATGAACGCTTATTTTAACTTCATATAATACATCAATAATATCAATTTAGCCTCAAGTAAATAATGAAACGTTTAATTTGGTTTAAAAAAGCAAAAACAAAGTGTTGGAGAAGAAAGTAAAAGTGCAATATGTGCCATGTAAGAAAGCTAACGTTTCAGTTCCTTGCTGTTCCTTGTTACATTAGCCTCATCTCGGGAGTTGATAGGCTTGAAGTCATAAACAGCGCAATGCTTGACGCACAACGAAGAGCTGCTGGCAGAACGCACTAAACTGCTGTTTGAATGAATGTTTACGCGCCTGCTTCTGCCTACCACCGCTCAGTCAGATACTTAGATACTTGTATGCTTGTATGCTCAGTCAGATTATATGCAATGCAGGACACGCTAGATAATATCTAGTAATATAATCAACCATGTGTAGTTAACTAGTGATTATGATTGATTGTTTTTTATAAGATAAGTTTAATGCTAGCTAGTAACTTAACTTGGCTTACTGCATTCGCGTAACAGGCAGTCTCCTTGTGGAGTGCAACGAGAGAGAGGCAGGTCGTTATTGCGTTGGACTAGTTAACTGTAAGGTTGCAAGATTGATTCCCCCGAGCTGACAAGGTGAAAATCTGTCGTTCTGCCCCTGAACAAGGCAGTTAATCCACCGTTCCTAGGCCATCATTGAAAATAAGAATGTGTTCTTAACTGACTTGCCTAGTTAAATAAAGGTACAAAAATATATATATATATATATTTTTTTAATGGGCAAATCGGCGCCCAAAAATACCGATTTCCGATTGTTATGAAAACTTGAAATCTGCCCTAATTAATCAGCCATTCCGATTAATCGGTCGACCTCTAGTATAGAGTGCAGTGATGTCTGGTGGTGGCAAATCTGATGGCCGAATGGTAAAGAACATCTAGCCGCTCGAGAGCACCCTTACCTGCCGATCTATAACTTACATCTCCGTAATCTTCTGAATCAAGGTTAGTTTGGCAGCTGGGGTGAAAGAGGAGTGATTACAATATAGGGAACCAAGTCTATGTTTAACTTAGCCTGAAGCTTTGGTATGTGCTGAGAGAAGGACAGTGTACTGTCTAGCCATACTCCCAAGCCATACTCCCAAGTACTTGTATGAGGTGACTACCTCAAGCTCTAAACCCTCAGAGGTAGTGATCACACCGGAGAGGGGCATTCTTCTTACCAAACCACATGCCCTTTGTTTTGGAGGTGTTCAGAACAAGATTAAGAGTAGAGAAAGCTTGTTGGACTCTAAGAAGGCTTTGTTGTAGAGCGTTTAACACAAAATCCGGGGAGGGGCCAGCTGAGTATATGACTGTATAATCTGCATATAAATGGATGAGAGCGCATCCTACTGCCTGAGCTATGTTGTTGATGTAAATTGAGAAGAGCGTGGGGCCTAGGATCGAGCCTTGGGGTACACCCTTGGTGACAGGCATTGGCTGAGACTGCAGATGTTCTGACATTATACACTGCACTCTTTGAGGGAGAGGTAGTTACCAAAGACCCCTCAGAGACACCAATACTCGTCCCACAAGAATGGAGTGGTCTACCGTATCAAAAGTTTGGCCAATTCAATAAAAGTAGCAGCAAAACATTGCTTAGAATCAAGGGCAATAGTGACATCATTGAAAACCTTTAAGGTTGCAGTGACACATCCGTAAACTGAGCGGAAACCAGATTGCATACCAGAGAGAATACTATAGACATCAAGAAAGCCAGTCATTTGATTATTGACAAGTTTTTCCAGCACTTTTGATAAACGGGGCAAAATAGAAGGCCTATAACCGTAAGGATCAGCTTGATCTCCCCCTTTAAATAAAGGATGAACGGTGGCTGCCTTCCAAGCAATGGGAACCTACACAGAGAGGGGAGACAGGTTAAAAAGGTCAGAGATAGGCTTGGTGATGATAGGGGCAGAAACCTTAAAGAAACTAAACCATCTGACCCAGCTGTTTTTTTGGGGTCAAGTTTAAGGAGCTCCTTTAGCACCTCAGACTCAGTGACTGCCTGCAGAGAGAAACAGCGGAAAGAGGGAGGAGCATCAGGGATAGTCACATTAGAAGGGGTGGGAGATGAGGAAATGTTGGACAGGCAAGGAGGCATGGCTGAGTCAAATAGAAATCCTGACTTAATGAAGTGGTGATTAAAGAGCTCAGCCATGTGCTTCTTGTCGGTAACAACCACATCATCAACATTAAGGGACATGAGCAGCTGTGAGGAGGAGGGTTTATTCTCCAGGTCTTTAACCATTTTCCAGAACTTCTTGGGGTTTGACCCACAGAGAGAGAACTGCTCCTTAAAGTAACTAACTTTGGCCTTCCGGATAGCCTGAGTGCACTTATTTCTCATTTGCCTGAACAAGACTCAGTCAGCTGAGTATGCGAGCCTTTCGCCAAATGCAATTCTTGAGGTGGTGTAACTCTGCAAAAAAACAGTCGAACCAGGGCCTGAACCTGTTTTTAATTTTCTTTGTGGGGAGATGTTTGTTAACAATAGCACTGAAAATATGAAAAAAATAAGGTCCAAGTGTCTTCGACAGAGGGGATCAAACTGATTCTATACCAAGTTACAGAGGCCAGGTCATGAAGGAAGGCTTGATCATTAAAAACATTTAGCAAGCGTCTATGACAAATCAGGACATGTAATTTCACTGAGCAGCCATTAAGAACAGAGGCTGTAAAGCAGTGATTTCTGAAGTCATTACAAAAAACACCAGACCGATACCTATCAAGATTATTTGTGAGGATAACATTGAGGAGAGTAGCCTTTTCTGGGTGTTTGGAGTCATACCTCGTGGGATTGGTAATAATCTGAGAAAGATTTAGGGAGTCCCATTGCTTTAGGACTTTGTCAGGTGGTTTAAGCATGTCCAAATTGGGGCTGGCAACAGTAGATTGGCCAGGGTGTACATTCACATTTCAGGATATCATTAACAATCAAGGCACGGCAGAGGACAGGGAGAGCTCTGCAGTGTTGGTTTATGACATTTGAATGTGCATTAGATGGCAGAAAGATCATATTGTACTGCAATTTCATCAGGTAACATGAATACAAAGCCAGCGAGAGGTGGTTAGAATAGGATGGGAGGCCAAGAGTCTGTGTAACCAATAGAGAGTCAGAGTCCCGAGTGTGGGAACAAACACAGTCTTTCCCACGGTTGGGTGAACATGAAAGTTCATAGTCAACAAAGCATGCAGGAGTCATGGGGCAACTAGCAAAATGCACGAGAAAAAATATATATAACGACTTGGGGACATCCATTGTAAGTTTATAGTCACTCGCCACAGCAGTGCCTGTGTGCTGGAGGCGAGCGAAAGCTCGGGAGAGAGGGGGGAGTGTGGTGGGGGTACCTGTACCAGACAGGTGGAGACATGCTAGGGCAGACGGTGACAGAGAGGGGGAGTGTGGTGGGGGTACCTGTACCAGACAGGTGGAGACATGCCAGGGCAGACGGTGAACAGAGAGGGGAGTGCGGTGGGGGTACCTGTACCCGACAGGATGAGACAGGCCAGGGCAGACGGTGAACAGAGAGGGGGAGTGCAGTGGGGGTACCTGTACCAGACAGGTGGAGACAACCAGGGCAGACAGTGAACAGAGAGGGGGAGTGTGGTGGGGGTACCTGTACCAGACAGGATGAGACATGCCAGGGCAGACGGTGAACAGAGAGGGGGAGTGTGGTGGGGGTACCTGTGCCAGACAGGATGAGACATGCCAGGGCAGACGGTGAACAGAGAGGGGGAGTGCAGTGGGGGTACCTGTACCAGACAGGTGGAGACATGCCAGGGCAGACGGTGAACAGAGAGGGGGAGTGCGGTGGGGGTACCTGTACCAGACAGGTGGAGACATGCCAGGACAGACAGTGAACAGAGAGGGGGAGTGCAGTGGGGGTACCTGTACCAGACAGGAGGAGACAACCAGGGCAGACAGTGGACAGAGAGGGGGAGTGCAGTGGGGGATACCTGTACCAGACAGGGGGAGACATGCCAGGGCAGACAGTGGACAGAGAGGGGGAGTGCAGTGGGGGTACCTGTACCAGACAGGAGGAGACAACCAGGGCAGACAGTGGACAGAGAGGGGGAGTTCGGTGGGGTACCTGTACCAGACAGGTGGAGACAACCAGGGCAGACAGTAGACAGAGAGGGGGAGTGCAGTGGGGGTACCTGTACCAGACAGGAGGAGACAACCAGGGCAGACAGTGGACAGAGAGGGGGAGTGCAGTGGGGGTACCTGTACCAGACAGGAGGAGACAACCAGGGCAGACAGTGGACAGAGGGGGGGTGCAGTGGGGGTACCTGTACCAGACAGGAGGAGACAACCAGGGCAGACAGTGGACAGAGAGGGGGAGTGCAGTGGGGGTACCTGTACCAGACAGGGGGAGACATGCCAGGGCAGACAGTGGACAGAGAGGGGGAGTGCAGTGGGGGTACCTGTACCAGACAGGGGGAGACATGCCAGGGCAGACGGTGAACAGAGAGGGGGAGTGCAGTGGGGGTACCTGTACCAGACAGGAGGAGACAACCAGGGCAGACAGTGGACAGAGAGGGGGGAGTGCAGTGGGGTACCTGTACCAGACAGGAGGAGACAACCAGGGCAGACAGTGGACAGAGAGGGGGAGTGCAGTGGGGGTACCTGTACCAGACAGGAGGAGACAACCAGGGCAGACAGTGGACAGAGAGGGGAGTGCAGTGGGGGTACCTGTACCAGACAGGAGGAGACAACCAGGGCAGACAGTGAACAGAGAGGGGGAGTGCAGTGGGGGTACCTGTACCAGACAGGAGGAGACAACCAGGGCAGACAGTGGACAGAGAGGGAGAGTGCAGTGGGGGTACCTGTACCAGACAGGAGGAGACAACCAGGGCAGACAGTGGACAGAGAGGGGGAGTGCAGTGGGGGTACCTGTACCAGACAGGAGGAGACAACCAGGGCAGACAGTGAACAGAGAGGGGGAGTGCAGTGGGGGTACCTGTAACAGACAGGAGGAGACAACCAGGGCAGACAGTGGACAGAGAGGGGGAGTGCAGTGGGGTACCTGTACCAGACAGGAGGAGACAACCAGGGCAGACAGTGGACAGAGAGGGGGAGTGCAGTGGGGGTACCTGTAACAGAGAGGAGGAGACAACCAGGGCAGACAGTGGACAGAGAGGGGGGAGTGCAGTGGGGGTACCTGTACCAGACAGGAGGAGACAACCAGGGCAGACAGTGAACAGAGAGGGGGGAGTGCAGTGGGGGTACCTGTAACAGACAGGAGGAGACAACCAGGGCAGACAGTGGACAGAGAGGGGGGAGTGCAGTGGGGGTACCTGTACCAGACAGGAGGAGACAACCAGGGCAGACAGTGGACAGATCACCAGGTGGAATCCAAGCAGCAGTGCAGCAGGCAACAGTAGTAGGTGTCACACCCACTTCGGAGAAGCTTTTATTTCTGGAGGCAGATTTCTTAGAAAATGCCAGTAGATGGTCACTGAACATTCTTCAAAGGTCTCTGGATTTGGGTGGGATAGCCTGTGAGACTCCTGCCATTTGTTGGGCTCAAAGGCTTCAACACCTCTCACTTCACACCTCAGTTCTACTTGAAGTTATACCTGGTCTTTCTCAGTTCCAGGTTGGATGGTGTCCTCTGGTCTCTGCTGTTTGTTTGCCAGAGCACCCTCTGTATAGCTTGGAAAAATTAATCTTTGGTAGTAGTAATCCTTCCAGGTAATTTTGTCCAAAATTAGGTTGTAGGTTTGGAGTTTTGATCTGGAGTGAAGGTTATGCTGTGGAGGGTAGCATCCTGTATGTCCCCGCCGAAAAATCCAAGTTTATCTAACTCCAAATCTATATTTTTGTTTTAAAAAAACATGTTGAAAAATGCGAGAGCTCACATGCAGCTATGTCTCTCCCTCCCTTCCTTTTACTTCATTGACTAATCCCTAGTGTTGACCAATCGGCAACGAGGGGTCGTAGACTTCGGCTTGCCGAAGAACCCTTGCCAAAGTCTAAAACGAACAAAAACGTCACAAAATGTTGTCATAAATGGTTAAATAAAGGTTAAATAGAAATAAATAAAAAATGATATACACACAAGCTGTTACAAGCGGTTTCGGCTGGGAAGCGCCCGGTCGCCCTTAGCCTTCCCTTCTCTTTCCTCCACACATTCAGCTCTCCATCTCTCCTTTTCACCTCACGTTTCTACCACTTAACAATTCCTCCACTTTTTACACTTCCACCCTCAACCCCTCTCTTCCACTCTCTCCCCCTTCTTCCTCATACCCCGGTCCTTGTAAAGGTTGCATTTTGTCTTGTTTGTATTTTGAGCCCCATCTCGTTCTCTGTATCTCCCGTCTCCTCTACAGTGAAGACAGAGCCAGGAGTCTGTACACCCGTCTCTGCTACACCTGCCCCGTCGCCCCCTGTAACAGCCCCTGTTGCCTTCTCCACCCATGTAGCTGCTCCTCCCACTGCCTTCGCCTCGGTCAAACTGGAGCAGGGGGCCGACACCAGCTCACACCAGCACGTCGAGGTCATCAAGTAAGGACAACTCGGGTGCCATATGAGTTATTACAAAGGGGTCCCAAGAGAACCTGAACTAAGCTCATACCACATCAGTTACACTATAAATGGCGTTGGCCGTTGGCTAACAAGTAAGGACTACTTAGATATATCTCAGACAAAACAGTATATGCTATGAAAAGGATGGGCTATTGGCAAACAACGTAGCACCAAAGCGTTAGCATAGCAGCGTTAGCATAGCAGCACTAGCATTGTTCTACACCACAGAAGCGAAGTGGGCTATTGGATGTGGATGGTTTGGGCACTACACCCAGACCTATGGGTTTGCTTGAGAGTCTGTTGGTGTCTTGCGTGTGGTAATGTGTTTGTGCCTCTCCTGGCTCCTCAGCACGGAACACATAGAGACCCTCATGCAGCTGCTCACCGCCGTGGTGAAGAAATCCCCCCTCATCGTACCAGAGAAGAGTAAGCTCCCTTCCTCATTTTCTTTGTTCTCACTCCTGACTCTCTGCACATCCATTCTTCTTAGACCAGGTACCATGTAAATAAAGCTCGAGTGAGACGGATGGGATGTTAAACCGGTGTCCTGACTCTGTGGTCATTAAAAGTCCCAGACCACTTATCGCAAGACTAGGGGTGTTAAAAGTCCCATCCTGGTCCCATTTCTCATTCTTAATTGGCGTATCACTCCTCACCTCTCCACCATGCTATCTAATGTGTGGTGAGCGTTCGGGCACATAGTGGTCGTCGGTGCATCCCCCGAGTGGTTGCCACACATTGGTGGTGGATGAGGTGAGTTTCCCCCTTACGATGTAAAGTGCTTTGAGTGCCTTAGTTGGTAGAATGGCACTACATAAATCCAATCTCTTAGTAGTATTATTATGTAGATAGTGTATGCTGTGTGTTGTCTGGTTAATATTGTGTTGTATTGTTCAGCCGAGGACTCCCATCCGTTCTGTGCAGTGTCTACTGAGCAGTATTACTCCTGGAACATTGGGAAACGCAGGGCAGCAGAGGTAAAGATTGTTTGTTTGTGTTGTTGGCTGTGTGTTTGTTAGTCTGGCTGTGTACAACATGTGTAAACATGTCAGTGTTCATTAGTGTTGTTTATGCGTGTGTTTACACGTGACTTTGACTCTGCATATTTTCTGCTTACCTCATGTCTCCCTGTCCAGTCGGATTCTTCTCTCTCTATTTTTGCTCCGTCATCATCCTCTTTCATCTCTACAAAATACACACACACACGTTTACCCCAGATGCTGCCTAGAGCCCCTGTAAACCCATTATCTATGGAGACAGTCTAGACTGGTTTTCTTCTCTCTATCTGACAGTCAGTCTCTCAGACAGCAGTGTTCTATGCTGCCTGCCCCAGAGCCCAGACTTATTCTACCCAGGAAAATAGTATGATGATTATGAGGTTAATGGTCCACCCGAGGCTTACTACTGACTCTGTTATGGTAACTCATATCTCCTATGAACTCATAAAGGAGGTTCAGAGGGAGTAATGCCCGAAGACACCCTGGAGAGGGCTGGCTCTGTGCTGTCTAGCTACAAACTGTTTAGTCCATAAAAACAGACTCCATGTGATTAATATGCTAAATAATATTTGAGTGACAGCTGCTGAAAGAGAATAACGGGAGATTTCTGAGAATTGTGAGGAATCAGAGCTGTCATTCGTCTATTAATGATATTGTACTATGTCTTCTGACCCATGTTTTACATTGTAATTGTCATTAATAAAGACATTAGGAAAGAAAAAAGCAATCAGAGTTATCTCCATTATAATGTGCAAAGTGTGTTGACTGTTTTGTATTTAGTATGTATATACACGTAACTGCCAAAATAAAGGAAACGCCATCATAAAGTGTCTTAATAGGACGTTGGGCAACCACAAACCAGAACAGCTTCAATGCATCTTGGCATAGATTCTACAAGTGTCTGGAACTCTACTGGAGTGATGTGACACCATTCTTCCTCACTCCAGAATCTCCCATAAGTGTTCAATTGGGTTAATATCTATTGACTTGATCCCATGGCATATGGTTTACATTGTTTTCATGCTCATCCAACCATTCAGTGACCACTTCTACCCTGTGAATGGGGGCAAAGTCATCCTATGGGAGCATAGCCATGGTAGCCAAAATAATGGCCTGCTCAGCATTTTTATACATGACCCTAAGCATTATGGGATGTTAATTGCATAATTAACCCAGGAACCACATCTGTGTGGAAGCACCTGCTTTCAAAATACTTTGTATCCCTCATTTACACAAGTTTTTCCATTATTTTGGCAAGTACCTGTGTGTTGATTTGAGTGCACTTGAAATAAAGTTGATATGGTTGTCTCATTGTAGCTCCAGCGTGCGGTAGCAGTGAAGCGTGTGGTCCAGGATGTATTGGAGCGCTGCCCCCGCCTGCAGGCCCTCACACCCCCTAAGACCAGAGAGGTGGTCCAGTGGTGCCGACAGAGAGGCTACACACCCCCGGACCCCGAGCCCCTACGCAGCAGCAGGCCTGATGAAGGAACCATAGAGGACATCCTCACACAGATAGACAACGAACCAGGTAGAGTGGGGGAAGGTGAAGAGGGCTGTTGAGAGACACAGAGAGAGAGAGAGAATGCCTCTAACTCTATTATGTGGCATTTTGTAACCTTTTTCAATGTACTGTGTTATTAGTGCTAGTATGCAGGCCTGCCTGGTATTCACAGGCAGTCCTAATTAATTCTGTCTATTGTTCCTGTTCCTGCGTGGAGGAAAAAGCAGGCCTCTAGCCTGATGAGTCACACCAGGCTGAGAGCCCGAACAGCCAAGCTCTGTTCTTTGCTCTGATCGCTATGGTCCAAATGCACACACTCTTTGGCTCTCTCTCTTTCATACACTCTCTCTACCTCACTCACTCTCACTGTCTTTCTCTGCATGTCTAAATACAAAGTTAGGAACAGATGTGCTCAGCCTTCACACCTGTTTAAATAAAGCTCTCACCTGTTTAAAGCTCTCACCTGTTAGCCTATTTTCTGACGGTTATTTTCAAGATGTACTTCATATAAAGAGCAAGGAAGTCTTTATTTACATTTCTCTAAATTATCCATTTATCTTGATTCAACCTCTGTCCTTCAACTCCTTCTATGGAGTACAGAGCAATATACACTGTGTACAAAATGACTGACCAGGTGAAAGCTATGATCCCTTATTCAATCAGTGTAGATGAAGGGGGGAGAATTCATTTTTTTTACCTGAGAGACAACAATTGAGACATGGATTGTGTATGTGTGCCGTTCAGAGGGTGTACGGATAGAGAACATAGATAGAGAACATTCTCGGTTTTTGGAACGTCTACCTTTGTGTGTGTGTGTTAACTTGTGTCATCATTGTTTAGAGTGCCCCTCTACCCTGGGTAGCTGTGAGGAGTTGGTCCAGCGGTTGGAGCAGCTGCAGACCCTGCTGAAGACTGAGCCAGAGGATGATGATGATGAAGTCCTAGACATCGTCAGTGTGACCCCGCCCTCTCAGAAGTTAAAGGTCAAAGAAGAGGAACAGGAAACGGACCCCGAGCCCAAGTACTTCCTGGCCCCATGCCCCTCGGCCCAGTTTGTCAGCGAAACAGCTCAACAGGTGAGGAGCTACAGTGCCTTGCAAAAGTATTCACCTCCCTTGGCGTTTTTTTCTATATTGTTGCATTACAACCTGTAATTTAAATTGATTTTTATTTGGATTTCATGTAATGGACATACGCAAAATTGTCCAAATTCGTGAAGTTAATTGAAAAAAATTACTTCTTTAAAAAAAATAACAGGTGCGTGCATATGTATTCACCCCCTTTGCTATGAAGCCCCTAAATAAGATCTGGTACAACCAATTACCTTCAGAAGTCATATAATTAATTAGATAAAGTCCACATGTGTGCAATCTAAGTGTCACATGATCTGTCACATGATCTCAGTATATATACACCTGTTCTGAAAGGCCCCAGAGTCTGCAACACCACAAATCAAGGGGCACCACCAAGCAAGTGGCACCATGAAGACCAATGACCTCTCCAAACAGGTCAGGGACAAAGTTGTGGAGAACTACAGATCAGGGTTGGGTTATAAAAAAATATCAGAAACTTTGAACATCCCACAGAGCACCATTAAATCCATTATTAAAAATGGAAATAATATGGCACCACAACAAACCTGCCAAGAGAGGGCCGTCCACCAAAACTGACGGACCAGGCAAGGAGGGCATTAATCAGAGAGGCAGCAAAGAGACCAAGGACAACCCTGAAGGAGCTGCAAAGCTCCACAGCGGAGATTGGAGTATCTGTCCACAGGACCACTTTAAGCCGTACACTCCACAGAGCTGGGCTTTACGGAAGTGGCCAGAAAAAAAGACATCGCTTAGAGAAAAAAATAGGCAAACGTGTTCGCCAAAAGGCATGTGGGAGGGTCCCCAAACATATGCAAGAAGGTACTCTGGGTCAGATGAGACTAAAATTGAGCTTTTTAGCCATCAAGGAAAATGCTATGTCTGGCGCAAACCCAACACCTCTCATCACCCCGAGAACACCATCCCCACATTGAAGCATGGTGGTGGAAGCATGCTGTGGGGATGTTTTTCATTGGGAGGGACTGGGAAACTGGTCAGAATTCAAGGAATGATGGATGGTGCTAAATACAGGGAAATTCCTGACTGAAACCTGTTTCAGTCTTCCAGAGATTTGAGACTTGGACAGAGGTTCACATTCCAGCAGGACAATGAACCTTAGCATACTGCTAAAACAACACTTGAGTGGTTTAAATGGAAACATTTAAATGTCTTGGAATGACCTAGTCAAAGCCCAGACCTCAATCCAATTTAGAATCTGTGGTATGACATAAAGATTGCTGTACACCAGCAGGAAGCCATCCAACTTGAAGGAGCTGGAGCAGTTTTGCCTTAAAGAATGGGCAAAAATCCCAGTGGCTCAATGTACCAAACTTATAGAGACATATCCCAAGAGACTTGCAGCTGTAATTGCTGCAAAAGGTGGCACTACAAAGTATTGACTTTGGGGGGTGAGTAGTTATGCACGCTCAAGTTTTCCGTTTTTTGTAGAGCAATAAAACATATTTTGCATCTTCAAAGTGGTAGGCATGTTTTGTAAATCAAATGATACAAACCCCCCCCAAAAATCAAGGCAACAAAATAGGAAAATTGCCAAGGGGGGTGAATATTTTTGCAAGGCACTGTATCTGGTCAGCATCGACAAATAAGGGAGTTGGTCGAAGTTGACCCTTACTTAGGATTGCACAACTTTGATCCTCCATGGCCACAGTGTGTGCTGGCTTTTCTTCTTGCCATATAAGTATACCGATTTAGACCTGGGAGGAAACCAAGTATGTGCACTTTGCAGTGAAATTCAATCCTCAGTGGACAATTGTCCTTTGCAGACTAGAGGTTGGCTATGAAAGTTGATAAGCACCTAAAAATCGGCCGCTTTCACATTTAACATTACATTTAAGTCATTTAGCAGACGCTCTTATCCAGAGCGACTTACAAATTGGTGCTTTCACCTTATGACATCCAGTGGAACAGCCACTTTACAATAGTGCATCTAGGTCTTTTAAGGGGGAGGGGGAGAAGGATTACTTTATCCTATCCTAGGTATTCCTTAAAGAGGTGGGGTTTCAGGTGTCTCCGGAAGGTGGTGATTGACTCCGCTGTCCTGGCGTCGTGAGGGAGTTTGTTCCTCCATTGGGGGGCCAGAGCAGCGAACAGTTTTGACTGGGCTGAGCGGGAACTGTACTTCCTCAGTGGTAGGGAGGCGAGCAGGCCAGAGGTGGATGAACGCAGTGCCCTTGTTTGGGTGTAGTGCCTGATCAGAGCCTGGAGGTAGTGAGGTGCCGTTCCCCTCACAGCTCCGTAGGCAAGCACCATGGTCTTGTAGCGGATGCGAGCTTCAACTGGAAGCCAGTGGAGAGAGCGGAGGAGCGGGGTGACGTGAGAGAACTTGGGAAGGTTGAACACCAGACGGGCTGCGGCGTTCTGGATGAGTTGTAGGGGTTTAATGGCACAGGCAGGAGCCCAGCCAACAGCGAGTTGCAGTAATCCAGACGGGAGATGACAAGTGCCTGGATTAGGACCTGCGCCGCTTCCTGTGTGAGGCAGGGTCGTACTCTGCGGATGTTGTAGAGCATGAACCTACAGGAACGGGCCACCGCCTTGATGTTATTTGACAGGGTGTTGTCCAAGGTTCTTAGCGCTCTGGGACGAGGACACAATGGAGTTGTCAACCGTTGGCGAGATCATGGAACGGGCAGTCCTTCCCCGGGAGGAAGAGCAGCTCCGTCTTGCCGAGGTTCAGCTTGAGGTGATGATCCGTCATCCACACTGATATGTCTGCCAGACATGCAGAGATGCGATTCGCCACCTGGTCGTCAGAAGGGGAAAGGAGAAGATTAATTGTGTGTCGTCTGCATAGCAATGATAGGAGAGACCATGTGAGGTTATGACAGAGCCAAGTGACTTGGTGTATAGCGAGAATAGGAGAGGGCCTAGAACAGAGCCCTGGGGGACACCAGTGGTGAGAGCACGTG
This sequence comes from Oncorhynchus nerka, assembly GCF_034236695.1. Lineage (NCBI taxonomy): Eukaryota > Metazoa > Chordata > Actinopteri > Salmoniformes > Salmonidae > Oncorhynchus > Oncorhynchus nerka. The sequence continues at coordinate 57,074,952 of NC_088415.1, forward strand.
GTGAGGAGACGGATTCTCGCCACGCCACCTGGTAGGAGCGACCTGTCAGGTAGGACGCAATCCAAGCGTGGGCCGCGCCGGAACAACTCGGAGAGGGTGGAGAGGAGGATCTGATGGTTCACAGTATCGAAGGCAGCCGATAGGTCTAGAAGGATGAGAGCAGAGGAGAGAGAGTTAGCTTTAGCAGTGCGGAGCGCCTCCGTGATACAGAGAAGAGCAGTCTCAGTTGAATGACTAGTCTTGAAACCTGACTGATTTGGATCAAGAAGGTCATTCTGAGAGAGATAGCGGGAGAGCTGGCCAAGGACGGCACGTTCAAGAGTTTTGGAGAGAAAAGAAAGAAGGGATACTGGTCTGTAGTTGTTGACATCGGAGGGATCGAGTGTAGGTTTTTTCAGAAGGGGGTGCAACTCTCGCTCTCTTGAAGACGGGAGGGACGTAGCCAGCGGTCAGGGATGAGTTGATGAGCGAGGTGAGGTAAGGGAGAAGGTCACCGGAGATGGTCTGGAGAAGAGAGGAGGGGATAGGGCGAGATGTCATCTGGAGAGAGAGGGGGAGAAAGAGGTCAGAGAACAGGGTAGGGCAGTGTGAGCAGAACCAGCGGTGTCGTTTGACTTAGCAAACGAGGATCGGATGTCGCCGATCTCTTCTTTTCAAAATGGTTGACGAAGTCATCTGCAGAGAGGGAGGAGGGGGGAGGGGGAGGAGGATTCAAGAGGGAGGAGAAGGTGGCAAAGAGCTTCCTAGGGTTAGAGGCAGATGCTTGGAATTTAGAGTGGTAGAAAGTGGCTTTTAGCAGCAGAGACAGAGGAGGAAAATGTAGAGAGGAGGGAGTGAAAGGATGCCAGGTCTGCAGGTAGGCGAGTTTTCCTCCATTTCCGCTCGGCTGCCCGGAGCCCTGTTCTGTGAGCTCGCAATGAGTCGTCGAGCCACGGAGCGGGAGGGGAGGACCGAGCCGGCCTGGAGGATAGGGACATAGAGAGTCAAAGGATGCAGAAAGGAGGAGAGGAGGGTTGAGGAGGCAGAATCAGGAGATAGGTTGGAGAAGGTTTGAGCAGAGGGAAGAGATGATAGGATGGAAGAGGAGAGAGTAGCGGGGAGAGAGCGAAGGTTGGGACGGCGCGATACCATCCAAGTAGGGGCAGTGTGGGAAGTGTTGGATGAGAGCGAGAGGGAAAAGGATACAAGGTAGTGGTCGGAGACTTGGAGGGGAGTTGCAATGAGGTTAGTGGAGGAACAGCATCTAGTAAAGATGAGGTCGAGCGTATTGCCTGCCTTGTGAGTAGGGGGGAAGGTGAGAGGGTGAGGTCAAAAGAGGAGAGGATGGAAAGAAGGAGGCAGAGAGGAATGAGTCAAGGTAGACGTGGGGAGGTTAAAGTCGCCCAGAACTGTGAGAGGTGAGCCGTCCTCAGGAAAGGAGCTTATCAAGGCATCAAGCTCATTGATGAACTCTCCAGGAACCTGGAGGGCGATAAATGATAAGGATGTTAAGCTTGAAAGGGCTGGTAACTGTGACAGCATGGAATTCAAAGGAGGCGATAGACAGATGGGTAAGGGGAGAAAGAGAGAATGACCACTTGGGAGAGATGAGGATCCCGGTGCCACCACCCCGCTGACCAGAAGCTCTCGGGGTGTGCTTCGAAGAGAGAGCAGTAGGAGTAGCGGTGTTGTCTGTGGTGATCCATGTTTCCGTCAGAGCCAAAAGTCGAGGGACTGGAGGGAGACATAGGCTGAGATGAACTCTGCCTTGTTGGCCGCAGATCGGCAGTTCCAGAGGCTACCGGAGACCTGGAACTCCACGTGGGTCGTGCGCGCTGGGACCACCAGATTAGGGTGGCTGCGGCCATGCGGTGTGGAGCGTTTGTATGGTCTGTGCAGAGAGGAGAGAACAGGGATAGACAGACACATAGTTGACAGGCTAGAGAAGAGGCTACGCTAATGCAGAGGAGATTGGAATGACAAGTGGACTACACGTCTCGAATGTTCAGAAAGTTAAGCTTACGTAGCAAGAATCTAATTGACTAAAATGATTAAAATGATAGAGTACTGCTGGGGTAGGCTAGCTGCGTTGTTGACACTACCCTAATCAAGAACCGTTGAGTGTGAAGTTTCTACAATGCTGCTTATCGGGAGCTAGCTGGCTAGCTAGCAGTGTTGGTTACGTTACGTTGCGTTAGGAGAACGACAATAGCTGGCTAGCTAACCTAGAGAAAATCGCTCTAGACTACACAATTATCTTTGAAACAAAGACGGCTATGTAGCTAACGATCAAACAAATCACACCGTTGGGACTGTAATGAAATGAAGTGAAAAAGTGATACTACCTGTGGAGCGACGGAATGCGAAAGTTCTATTCAGTAGACGTTGGCTGGCTATTGGCTAGCTAGGAGTGTCTCCTACGTTAAGACGACAAAATAGCTGGCTAGCTAACCTCGGTGAATTAAGATAATCACTCTAAGACTACACACTCTAAACTACACAATTATCTTGGATACGAAGACAGCAAAGACAACTATGTAGCTATCTAATACTACACTAATCAAGTCGTTCGGTTGAGTGTGATAGTTACTACAGTGCTACGGTAGCCGGTGAACAATGCTAGCTGGCTAGCTGCTAGGCAGATAGGAGGGCACGAAATACGATAATAACGCAATTATCACTCTAAGACTCCACACTCTAAGCTACACAATTATCTTGGATACGAAGACAGCAAAGACAACTATGTAGCTAGCTATGTAGCTAGCTAACACTACACTAATCAAGACGTTCAGTTGAGTGTGATAGTACTACAGTGCTACGGTAGACGGTGAACGTGTTGGACAGATAGGGAAATACGATAATTACGCAATTATCTTTGATACAACGACGACTATGTAGCTAGCTAAGAGGAAATTGCTAAGATTAGACAAATCAGACCGTTGTACTATAATGAAATGTAATGAAATGTAATGAAAAAGTTATACAACCTGCAGACCGAAGCGCGTGCTGTATTAAGATGCTAGAGGATTGTGGGATGAGGATAATCCTGGAAAAAGAGTGTAAAAATATACACTCATAGCATCAGCACAACTGTGTAAAGTATCTTCTGGTAACAAGACACAGCATCTCCTAACTTAAGTCTCACTCTTTCGCTCTCCCTTCTCCCCTAACCCTCTCCTCTCTCCATCTCTCTCAGATTGGTGTGGCCTTTCAGCAGGTGGAGGTGGAGAAGAATGTTTTTGCTCCAGTGATCGAGGCCATGATTCTCAAGGTTAGTTACTCCGGATGCCTCAAACACAAGACAGCATAATGAACAATGAGAATGAAAGTTGGCCTCACCTAAAGATAGGCATCATTCACGAGATTGACAATACATTTTTCCTGTGTCCCTCTGTGCACCAGTCTTTGTTCTTGTTCTGATATAAGATGTTCTGTGATGTTGTGTAGATTGTAGGGTATGATAGGTGTTTCTGTCTTCTGTAGGCGACAGAGCAGTTTGCTAGTGACATCCTGAGAGAAGCTCTGGCTGGAGCCCACGTAAAATCCCACCAGAACAGGTGAGACAACCTCAGTTTCCCATTACACACTGAGCTGGTATACTAACCACTGAGAATGTATTATATTTGTCCCTATCAAATACACTATTAGGTCAATGAATATCTTCCTGATGTGTCCTCAGGGCTCCCAGAGAGATCACAGCCATAAACATTCACCAGGCGTCCAGCAGCATCCCCACATGTGACTTTCTCACCAACACGCACATGGGCTACATGACCAAGGAGGACTGATTACACACAACCTTATTCACAACCTAACTAAGAACAACGGCCACTCAGACTGAGAGAGATACATGCACACTGGCTACTGGGAATTACCAGGGACCTCACGATACAATATTTATCATGATACTTACGCGCCGATACAATATGTATTGCGATTCTCACAATTCTATATGTATTGCAATTCAATACTGTGATTTCATTGCGATTTGATGTTCGAAACATATTGCTCACCATATGTCTGCTGCCGAGGGACAAGAGAGAGCCATGAGAACGAGTTTTTATCATGGAAATAAAAGTGATGAAAACAAATTGGCTCCCTATTTAAAAAGGAAATGAAGAACAAACTCTGAAGGAAAAATGCTAGAGTTTTGGTGCAGGTTACAAACCGCTAGCGCAATAATAATATTGTGAAATTGTCAAAACGATATGATATATCATCAGAAATAATGTCCCAATATGTAACTGTATCGATATTTCCCCCATCACTACTGGCTACTCACATCAGTCTCACTAGCTGAGAGACGGGCAGTAAGAGCTGCAGAACGAGCATATGGACCTGCCTCTGGGGTTAAACTGAACCGTCGGGCTGGCAGAAGAACTCTCTGACAGACATTGACCACAACAGAGAAACAGTCCGAGCGCTGCAGGAATGCTCTGACCTCCCCTGGAAGACCATCTCACCAACCGACATTTTAAACCATTACTCAGCTACTTTTCATATCTCAGTATCATAAAGTAGAATCAAGAACACAGACAACACCAAACACCTGGGTGGAATTCAGGACTCCACAACCTTCTGAACATTAAGATATGACATGATCTCGAAACCCTTAGCAGAGTCCAAAACGTGCCCATTTCCTCCAATAGTTCTAGAATACTGGACCGTTGGCTTTCATCGTTTTCCAATTCTCAGCGCTGCTCAGGCTATTTCTCCAACCGTCGCCACGTTCAAATGAATAGCGGGAGCCATGTTGGTTGGGAATTTGGGGGGGGGGGGGGGGGGCGCAGTCAGGCTGTGCATCCCCTGCGGATGGTGGTCGTAGATCCAGATGTGTCACAGTGGGCCGCGGGACTATCGCGTCTCTGCGTCTGTGGACTCTGAATTAGCTTTATTTTTTTATGGGGTCCCCACTCCCCTGACATTTTAGTGATAGAAAATGGGGTCCCCGTTGGTATACCGTTGCTTTACTCTATATGACGACAGATCAGTATATCTGTTCTACTCAATAAACAGTATTTATATAACGCTGTGCCCTACTGAATGCGACCCCGGGGATCAATCATAACATACCTGGCATAACCGTTTCTTTCATCATCTGTTTTAGTTTGTATAACTGGTTTACCGGACAGTCAGACTAATGTACTGTATCCACTGACTTAATCACAGCTGGGCTCAGTCTGGTCCCTTTAAAGCACCACACAATGTGAGATAAACCTTGTATTGAACATTGCGGGTCTTAAACATTGTCGAATGCTTCAAAATAGATGTCTATGGGACAGTGTGTCTGGTGTCCTCTCTCTCACCTTGTAACAGGATTATGTGTGAATCAAATGGTTGAATTGTTCTCTCAAATGGCCACAACAATGCACGCCACTAGGCCAAATATGTGCTTTGATTGAAACTAAACACATGTAGGCTGTGCTAGTTTGTTAACGCCATCTGCTCGAGAATGTGCTCGCTGGCCTAATTCAAAGCAACAGTGTAGGTTCCTTTGAAACTGTACCCTATAACTCAAGAAGATGTAAATGCATATCCTCATGAAACTCCGTTGAGATCAAATGGTCGGGAAGTGGATGGAAGTGTCACCAGTAAAACTTCACGATTGACAGTGAGGCACAAGTAGAGCAGAGACTGTGTAGAGTAGAGAATTCTGCTTCGGGACCTTTTAGCTGTCGTGAAGAAAGATCCAGAGAAGTCCGATCCGCAGCCTCGACCATTAAAGTATTGTCTGTCTGACAGTCACAGGGAGGAGAGTAAAGTGGCTTACAGACCTACTGTACATCAGACCAGACAATGACCCCCAATAACAGTCTTAATACCATTGTACTCTTCTGGGAAACAGTGTTCTTTTCATTCAGTCAATTCAAGATTTAGAAATCAGAATGCAATTGGTTCAATTCTTTTCCATGAGGGACTTTAGACTCACAGATTATTTTAAAAACTTGTCCTGAATTGACTGAGTTGAAATGGAACAGGGCCCAATTCTGACTGTTGTGTTTGTGTCTAGACTGTTCTCAAGTGTCACATATCAGCCTGATCACAGATCTGTGTGTGTTTCAGCCGACTAAGCATGTATGCAATGACAACAATAGCCAGAGGAGTCGAGCTGAACATGCACATACAGATCTGGGACCAGGCTAGATGGATATGTCAATGAAGGAGTGCTATAACTTGAAGTGTTGGACAGTAGGGATGGAGGGGCCACATCTGTGTGAGTCCAAGGTTAACGTAGTGTTTTTTACTTGGTCCACTCCCCTCTGGCGTAGGGTTGACCGTCAGTTGTTGGTAAAGTGCATTTGTAATGTTGTGTTTTCGATACAGTATGTATGTCCCTACCACTATGACTGTGTATTTGTGTACATTGTGTGTATGACTGACTCCAGTTTTTGTTTGTTCACTTCATATCAAGCCCCGCTACCAGCAAAGTCATTACTATGGTGTGTTAGAATGTGTTAGTGTGCATTATTTATGTTTTTTGTGTTAGTGTGTGTGTGTTGGGGTAAATGTGGTGTGAATATGGGTGTACTGTGTACCTGTATACAAGAGTGAGAGAAAGTTAAGGTGAATTAATGAAAATATCTTTGAATATGATGCATTTTGGATGTTGTGTGTACATGGTTGTTGGTGGACATTTAGCTTGTGTAGGAGTGAAGATGATAGGTGTTATGTTTCAGTATGAATCTGGTAAGTGTGTGGTGTGCTCACTCTAAACTGAGTGGTCACCTTGCCCGTTTGACCAAACTTTATGTATTGTAGAAATAATATCAATTGACCATTATATTTTCATTTTCCAGTGCACACCAAAAATATGATCAATATTCTTGTATTAAAATGGAAAACTTGTTTATAAAACTGTGGTTGTTTTTGAAGTGACTTAGCGTCTTGTTATCCCCCCTCCGACCCCAGGATGCCCTTTCCCGATTCCCTCACTCCCTCTTCCTCCCTCTATCTCTCTTTCTCTGAGAGCTTCTTCACACTTTTCAAAAAAAATACAGTCGGCTACTCATATTACTCAAATGTAAACTTGCCTACTTGCTACATCTCGCCCGCTTCCTCTGGAAGTAGAGCAGGACACTCGTCCGACCATTGCCGCCCATTGAAACAGACCAGAGTAAACAGAATTGCTTCGTTGAGCCAACATTCCGACAGTATAAATGGTAATTAGCAGAGCAATGTTTTTGAAGCAGCTGAAATGCATTGACATGTTTAGCTGAAATTGCAGTAACAGCCCGTTCCATTCATTTTCTAATAATAATCATATTTAGCGGCTGCTTTAATCCTAAATTCCATCCAGCTATGCATGCATATGATATCATACGGTTGGCCCCAGTTGGAATCAAACTCATAGCCCTTGGCGCTGCAAGTGCCATGCTCTACCAACTGGGCCACATTTTCTCCACCTCTCCCTCTCTCCTTTTAGCACAGCCTGTGTGATAGGGCTGCAGTAGATTTTGAGAGATTACAGGGTGCTGGACTGAGTAGGCTTTGGTGGGATGGTGGAATCAGATGGCACTACTTTACATTCTCAGTGTGGCTCAACTCCCATGCCTCGCTCCCTTTTTTTATCCGAAAGGATGGCAAAGGATCTGGTTCATTGAGGGATTAAACTTTTTAAGTAGTGGCCTTCTTTGACCCTTGAATATCACTATTCTAGAAGCCAGAAACACAAAGCCGCAGGTCACTGACAGAGCCCACCTTTGGATACATCAGAGGCAGTATTTCTTTAGATAGATAGAGACAGCCAGGTTTCCATGTACTAGCCAGAATGACCCGACATGCAAACATCAGAGAGTGTCATGTTTGTCAACAGATGCTCCTTGTTATCATGTTCTGTGATGGTATCAGAGCTGTGTGACATAATATGGTCATGTTCAGCATCCCTGACTGGCACACATTTGTTCCAATAGTGTTTTGCTCATTACTCTTAGATCAGGTTAATGTTAGTTCAACTTTACATTTTGGTCAGGTTAGATTATATATTTAACTAGGCAAGTCAGTTAAAGAACACATTCATATCCACAACGACGGCCTAGGAACAGTGGGTTAACTACCTTGTTCAGGGGCAAAAATGACCGCTCTTTACCTTGTCAGCTCGGGGATTCGATCTAGTAACCTTTCGGTTATTGGCCCAACGCTCTAACCACTAGGCTACCTGCCGCCCCAGATTAGATTAGGTTTGGTTTCTGTAAGATTTGGTTACTGTAAGGTTAGGGCTGGGATAAAGGGACTGATCTGAAAACGGGGTTATGCATCTGATCCTGTGGACCTTGTGTATAATTTCCAACAGGCTCCGTTAAACGAATAGATTGAAAAAACAGGTACCGAATTCAGTCATACAATGTACTGTAGTATTATGTGTTGTTTTGTTTCATTCTGTGGATCATGTTGATGGACCAGGGAAATGAGTCCTTATTGCTTCCGATTTAGTTGCTGTGAGCATAGATTTTGTCATGAACTGCTTGTACATGCAAAACCACACACACCTCATGGTGCTCCTCCACTGTTGTAAGATGTTACACAAAAGGGGAACAAAGAAAACATGGTGTGCCACTCCAGGGCTCCCGAGGGGCGCAGCAGTCTAAGGCAGTGCTCGAGGTGTCACTACATACCCTGGTTCAATCCTGGGCTGTATCACAACCGGCCTTGATTGGGAGTCCCATAGGGTGGCGCACAATTGGCCCAGTTTCGTCCGGTTAGGGGAGGGGTAGGCCGTCATTGTAAATAATAATTTGTTCTTTAACTGACTTGCCACGTTAAATAGATGACCATTTTTTAAATCATCATCACACTTATGGAGATGCCAGCTGCTCTCTCAGCATGTTCACTCAGATTCAGCTCCATCACATCAAAGGTGTTATAGCACTCACATCACAATGTGTCTAACCCCCTCATGTTCACCCTGTTGGATAATGTGTCTAACCCCCTCATGTTCACCCTGTTGGATAATGTGTCTAACCCCCTCATGTTCACCCTGTTGGATAATGTGTCTAACCCCCTCATGTTCACCCTGTTGGATAATGTGTCTAACCCCCTCATGTTCACCCTGTTGGATAATGTGTCTAACCCCCTCATGTTCACCCTGTTGGATAATGTGTCTAACCCCCTCATGTTCACCCTGTTGGATAATGTGTCTAACCCCCTCATGTTCACCCTGTTGGATAATGTGTCTAACCCCTCATGTTCACCCTGTTGGATAATGTGTCTAACCCCTCATGTTCACCCTGTTGGATAATGTGTCTAACCCCCTCATGTTCACCCTGTTAGATAATGTGTCTAACCCCCTCATGTTCACCCTGTTAGATAATGTGTCTAACCCCCTCATGTTCACCCTGTTGGATAATGTGTCTAACCCCCTCATGTTCACCCTGTTGGATAATGTGTCTAACCCCTCATGTTCACCCTGTTGGATAATGTGTCTAACCCCTCATGTTCACCCTGTTGGATAATGTGTCTAACCCCATGTTCATGTTCACCCTGTTCACCCTGTTAGATAATGTGTCTAACCCCCTCATGTTCACCCTGTTAGATAATGTGTCTAACCCCTCATGTTCACCCTGTTGGATAATGTGTCTAACCCCTCATGTTCACCCTGTTGGATAATGTGTCTAACCCCCTCATGTTCACCCTGTTGGATAATGTGTCTAACCCCCTCATGTTCACCCTGTTGGATAATGTGTCTAACCCCCTCATGTTCACCCTGTTGGATAATGTGTCTAACCCCCTCATGTTCACCCTGTTGGATATTGGTTCACCATCTTAAGAATGAATCTGGTTTGTATGCATAAGGCATCTCCAGAGTAGGAGTGCTGATCTGCTTTGAGATCATGATGAGTGAGATTATATGGGGGGATCCCAGATCAGCACTCCTACTCTGGAGATGCTTTATGAATACAGCTCCTGATCAAATAAAACAGTTCATCATATAGATACTGTAGATATGAGGATGTGTGTAGCAGAAACATCCACATCAATTGGACAAACAGAAGGTAAGAACCTAATATTCTTTTATTGTAATATACTGTACATTATATCATATTTCACTTTTTATTTTCTGAAGCAGATTTACAAAATGAACGTATACACCAGAAACAACTATTTTCTCAATAGTTACCTACCAGTAATTGAATAGAAATCAACACACTTTCTGGACAAAGTGTAGTTTGAGCATACATTTCTTGTCATTTCAATAGATCCAACAGTATGTACAAAAAGTATTTATGAACTTAAATCATTCCAATTCAGCAGGTGCACACACATACCTGTACATACAGTACACACAAACACACATTACAGAGCAGCCGCGTTGTCTTGGAGTGTCCAACGGCAAAAAAGCCTGATTTCAAACTAGTTGGTTTCATGCAAATGACATTTTCATAGCAATAGAACAGAATTGTAAAATGATTTATCTTGTTTTATGACATCTAGTTTCTCATTCACTCTCATCTCTGATTTACTATACTGGACGGTAAGCTAACTTTCCCTTTCTGGTTACATTAAGAAGATGTACATTCCTTTGCATAGATTTTGTTATAGTGTGGAATGGACAGAGAACATTCCCTAATTGGTTCTTTGGACTCCCCGTAACCAGTAGAAGGATTTGGAGAGTCTGTCATATGTTGAAGATTCTGGATCCGCTTTGAAAAACCGCAGAGGGGTTGGGAGAGAGCTTAGTCCTAACCAACTGCTCCTGCAAAAAGACAAACAACACATGGGTTATTCAAAGATGATCACAAGCAATGCAGGTCTTGTGCTGTTCAGATAGGATATGTGATATACACTCAGAGGCCAGTTTATTAGGTACACCACCCTGTTCACGAAAATGGTTCGCTCGTACAGACAGTGAGTCATGTGGCCATGGCTTGCTATATAAAGCAGGCAGACAGGCATAGAGGCATTCAGTTACTGTTCGATTGAACATTAGAATAGGCCAAACTAATTACTTAAGCGACTTTGAGCGTGGTATGATCGTCGGTGACAGGCACGCTGGTTCCAGTATCTCAGAAACGGCCGGCCTCCTGGGCTTTTCCTGCACGACAGTGTCTAGTGTTTACAGAGAACGGGGCGACCAACGAAACACATCCAGTCAGCGGCAGTCCTGTGGACGAAACCAGCTCATTGATGGGAGAGGTTGAAGGAGAATGTCAAGAATCGTGCAAGCTAACAGGCGGGCCACCAACAGGCAAATAATGACGCATTACAACAGTGGTGTGCAGAACGGCATCTCGGAACGCACAACTCTTTGGTTCTTGTCATGGATGGGCTACTGCAGCAGACGACCACACCGGGTTCCACCCATGTTAGCCAAAATCAAGAAGAAGTGGCTCCAGTGGGCACGCATTCACCAACACTGGACAAATGAGGAGTGGAAAAAACATGGCCTGGTCCAACGAATCCCGGTTCCTGTTGCGTCATGCTGATGGCAGAGTCAGGATTTGCCGTAAACAGCATGACTCCATGGACCCACCCTGCCTGGTGTCAACGGTACAGGCTGGTGGCGGTGGTGTAATAGTGTGCGGAAATGTTTTCCTAGCACACGTTAGGTCCCTTGATACCAACTGAGCAATTTTTGAACGCCACACCTTGTGAAATTCACCCCCCTCCGAACAATTCGGGCTGTTCTGGAGGCAAAGGGGGATCCGGCCGGTACTAGATGGGTGTACCAAATAAACTGGGCACTGATGGTACGATAATATGAGAGGTGATTTGTTTGGTTGTGCAGTCATAGTGCATCAGCCCTCCTGTCAGTGGACTGGTAGACATAATTAATCACAGCAAATGCTACTGATGCTACTGTCTGAAAGAACATCCAGCCGGAACCTACATGAATAGAACTTCACTCAACCCTGAAATGAAGTATGCATGCTGCATCCATCAAGTAGCGTGTTCCAGGCTTGATATGATGATTAGATATGGATCTGCCTGTTCCAATGTAGCTGATTAGTAGTGGTACAATGGCCAAACGGAAGGTTTGTTTGGCAGAGTCGTAGTCTGTGGTCTCAGTAGCAGTCTCTTCAGCCAATGACAAATAGGATATGACTACCACTGTATTTGCTGGATGTGAGGCTGTGTCTGTATGTGAAATTTGTCAAACTGCAGCTTCGAAAGAAAGCGTGTGTGTGTGTGTGTGCTTCAGTCTGTTTGCGTATCTGTGTATATGTTCACCTCCTCCCACACACACTCTTTTCCACTCAGTATAGCAGCCAGGTCTGTCTCTCTCCTAAATGAGATTCACGCTGAAATGACTGCAAGCCACTGCATCGCATCACACTGGCAAAATGGCAAATAATCCATTATTTCTCACTTTATCGCTCTCTCTTCCTCTCACCCTTTCCATCCCTCACTCTCTGCTTTTTTCCTTTCTCCCTCCCTTGATATAACCCTGCTGGTTTGGCTCATGACACTGGCTGTTGTCAGACACATCGTGGGAAAAGGGAAACGTTCCAATTCCACCGAACAGGGGAACAGGAACAAGAGAGAAAAAAGAGGAGCGTGACTGGAGGGAGGGCGAAAGGAGAGATGATGAGAGAGAGGAAAGGGGTGCAACGGGAGGTGATTTGCAGGATGCTTTGTGTCTGCACAGTTTGATCCTCTCTTTATGCAGCCCATTGTAATCCACATCCCCATTTCTCCCCTGTTTATCTGTTTCGGTACAAAGTGGGAAAAAAACTCTTTGTATCACATTTAAAAGCTCAGGCAATGTTCTCCACCAGTGCTAAAAACAAGATTCTTAGTGTCTCGTGGGAGAAAACACTCTCAGTAGATGCATTGATGGGAACAGAATTTGATGTCTAAGTGTTTACCAGAAACATTCATGGAGCACTCAGAAAGCTTGCATGTGTTTCAGAAATAAATGGCTTGTCGCCTCTTTCTTAACTGTAAGGGTACTGCTAATTTGAAAAAAAAATATATATATACATTTTTAATCACTCCCTCTCATAATCAAGTTTATTGATTTTGGTTCCAGAGGCATAATGAGGACGACAGTATTAATTCCCTTGATGGGTGCTATGAAAGCGGATCAACTTCTCAGAGGTTTATCAGCACACACTGTAATGGTACTAACCGCTCACTACCTGTATGCATGGCTCTGTGCACTATGCTCTAGTGTTGCCCGCATCCCCGGGGAAACGTTACACAGCTGTGCTTTTGTCTATCCATGACCTTGACGAGTCAATGAAAAAGGTTTCCATTGACCCATCATGTCGATGGACAATACCCTGAGGTCTGTGTCTGTGTTGTGTGTGTGTGTGGTCAGAGAGCTTAGTGGGTTGAGGTGTCAATAATGACTTGGCAGTGTGTGGGGGCTGGGACTGGACCGGATTGTTTCATATAGATCCAATGGCTTCTGCGTCGTGTTGGCAGATCGCTCGGTGACCGATAAAAAGGATGGAGCACTAGGTCGTTGTTTGGGGTTAGAGGGGAGGTATTACTGAAGTTGAAGTTGATTGATGGGTTGGGGTTGGTGTACAGAGAGAGGGTCCAATATGATGACAATAGCCTGTAGTTAGTATCTGATGTCTACTTTTCTGGGCAGGAGACGGGGTTAAATCCTCCGCACCCAATTTGTACAACAGCTCTTACATCGTAGCCTACTGTGGTGTTGTACCTTTCCTGCATGCACCCTGAACACACACATCTCACCCTGTTTTCTGGGCCATGGTTATTAATAGACTATGACCTACAGATGACATATCTCATATTAAATCCTGTGGCCTGTCAAACACTGTTGGACTGGCCTTCTACAACACAGCCGCGTAGGCACAGGTCCACCCAATCAGATTGAACAGAAAAACAAGTGTTCTTTTATTTGTATGCTCTCTACTTGTCAGTGTTCCAAACGGGACATTATTTGTCTTTTTCCCTAAACGTGCAAACGGCATCAGATAGAATGAATAGCAAGCGGTGCACTGGAATGACATTCAGTCTCATGGGTGGCCAACAATAACTAACTGAAAGCCACACCCCCCACAAATATAAGTGCATTGAGGCATATGTCACTGTGCTTGTACAGCTATATGCACCATGCCACTGCCCACTTCATTAGTTCATTTAGTGAATAAAACAGCTCACAATCCACTACCTTTATCACAGTCAACACACCTAGATTTTTAGCTTTAATTAGCATTAAAAATGCTAAATGTTCTCTCAGCCTCATCGCAAAATGTGTAACATAGCATGAGATTATCTATAAAACTGCACATTTTCCTCTCTCCCCTTTGGCAAAATATGTCAAATTGCAGGAAATTAGCTTAAAACAGCAACAATTTCTCTCAGCCTCATGGCAAAATGTGGAGAACAGCATGAGATTATCTATAAAACTGCACATTTTCCTCTCTCCCCTATGGCAAAATATGTCAAATTGCAGGAAATTAGCTTAAAACAGCAACAATTTCTCTCAGCCTCATGGCAAAATGTGGAGAACAGCATGAGATTAGCTATAAAACTGCAAATGTTTCTCTTTGCCCCATGGCAAAATGTGTAGAATTGCAGGAAGTTAGCTGTTTTGTCTGGCTACGCTACTGCTACAACAGAAAGACTATACACTAAAACATGTTCTCCCATGTGATTGGCCAAAAATATGTTTATTTCAACTTGTTATTAAATTGACAACTGAAACATTCCTAGCAAGCAGTGTGCAGGAGTTTCTTCTTTCTCTAATCTCTCTGGCATAGATGACAACGAGTGAAAGCGGAAAAGCCGAGTAAGTCCAGCCCGACCCGTTCTCCTCTACTCTCCGCTGGCAGATGGCACAGAGGAACGTGGGCGGGGGGGTGGCACTAAACCCCTGGAGATTCCCCAAAGAGTTCCACTCCCTGTCACGCTAGGATCAAAACAGGAGAAGAATTATAGTACTGCTCTTTCTCTCTCTTGTCTATATGCATTTCAATCTCTGTCCGTCCGTCCCGTCCCCCCACTCCCTCCCTCTCTCCACACCTGAACCCACTTTGACACACCATCTCAGTGATTGAGGTCTCCATATCCAATTGACCAGATGTCTGAATATGATTGACTTTCTTTTCTCCTCATGTAATGCCTGTTCTAACCAGGTCAATGTCATAAGCCTGGCCGTGTTCGGGTGTTACATAATCATCCGAAACAGCTGGGTCACTTTGAGCAGATTTAGGAGAGGACGGGATGCTGCATCACCTAATTTACTCCCCTTGACTGCAATGTATTGAGAAAAACATTAGCTACTGTGACATTTTACCTCTCTGCAAAAACGTGTCAGGATGACCTTTTCAGGCTAATAATGGGCTGCTCTTAGAGATGCCTCCACTCCACTGGGAACACCTGGTACCTAGCTGGAACAATAGCTATATCCCAAACCATTTCTTTACTCTATATTCCCCATCCAGTGTCTATGTCTTTACCTTTAGCCAGAAATAGTACTTTCTAAGGAATAGGAAATCATCAGAGATGTATATAATGACTTCTATAGGACGAGACACTACCACTTTGCTCACATCAAGGATTCGGCCCATTTGAAATAGCATCGAAAAACAGGATTTGTGCCCTGAAACACACTGTGAAACACAAAAACAGGAGTCCTCTAACCTCTCCCATGGTTCCTATACTGAGGTCAGGTCTCTCTGGCAGGCTGCTCTGCTGGAGGCCGGCGGTGGTGGTGATAGGGGTGGTAGTTGCAATGGAGTAGGGCTGGAGTGGGGTTACGGTGTTTTGGGGGACGGTGGGGGTCAGCAGGTCAGCAGTGGAGGTGCTGGGAGTATGGTCCCTCTGGTGAAGCTCTGTGTGTCTGAAAGCCTCCCCGCCTCCGTTGTAGGCGGCTTGGTAGCTGGTCTCATTAGGGAGGTGGGAGACCCCCGATCCGGGACTGGCATACGGGGCAGGGGGGCGTTGTTTCCTGGTGGTCTTGGCTGGTCTTGCCCCCGTCCACGGCCTGTACTCCTGTCTACGAGGAGGAGAGGATGGAAGGGTAAGAGAGAGCGCTCACGGTCTGCAAAAGTAGTTTTATTTTACAAACACTGCAAACATTTGGCCTTTAGCTTTTTGCTCTTTAAACTGTAGGCTATTTAACATAGAACATTTAGCGATCGAACCAACCAAATGATGAAGGAACCAATCAGAGAGCAAGGTAAGGCATAATGACAGGCTTATCATTGAATGGTAATGACATGATTGGGGCTACAGCAGAGTGGGTAGAGGGGCTCAGGTGGGTTCTGTTAATGGGGCAAACGTTTTCAGTTTAGTGCATCTAGGGAATGAGGATGGTGGCATGCTGTCATCAAAACAAAACAAAAACAGTATTATTCAAAGTTAGCTGCCGCATCAGATTATCATTACATCAGGATCTCAGGCAGAATAGCTTCAACTTGTTTTTTAATGGATTTAAAAATAGAAAAGTGTGTCCAACATGGGAGGGTATAACAAGTGTGTGAGTTTATGAATAATCGAAAGCGTTTTGCTGTGTTTCTACTTCAGCAGCAGCCAATTTTACAGATTAAAGATACTGATTATTTCTGTAGCATGACACTTAATGTATCCAATTTCTTTCGCGCAAACATACACACACACCGAACACAAAGACCTGATAGCAATTTCCGTTGAAAAGGGTATTACATGATTATGCATACTGCAGATTAGATTCAGGACAATGCCCCACTGTACATAATCCAACCAAATGATTTAACGAATTTCAGCGCGTGCATCATTAGCTAATAAATTAAAGCAAACTTGAAGCACACGAATGGAATCGTTAGGTTTGAGCGCAATGGGTTATCAATGTTTTTTTAGTGAGTGAAGAGCTCCAGGTGCTGAAATGAAAGATACACAGCGGTTCTGAAAGAACATCGTCAGAGTGATGGAACCTACCTGTAAGAGCTTTTGGCTGTTGCCGTCCCCTGCTCCCCCCACCTCTGTCTACCCCGCTCCTCTCTCTCCCCCACGTCCCCTCTAGTCTGGCTCGCATTGGGGTTACTGTTCACGGGGCTATCCGAACCAACTTCACCCCCTTTTCCGACATTGCTAATCCAGGGGAAATTCTCCTTCTTCGGAATAGGCCAGGGTTTGTAATCCTGCTTGTACTGGGTGACAGTGGAGAAAGGCACACCGGTTTGTTGGTAGTCCTCCTGGGGTTTGAAGTTGGGCTCCCTCCGGCCCCTCAATGACCTCTGGGTCCCCGGGGCATCTCCCGGTGTCTGGGGGGATCCGCGATGTTCCGTGGTGGAATAGTTGTGCCTCAGAACCCGGTCCGTCGGTACCTGCCTGGTGACGGATTGTACCTCTTGGTCGGTGATGTCCGAGTAGTTCTGTATGGTCAGTGGCACTGAAAGATCGGATTTATCAAACTGGTTCCAGAACCGAGCCAGACAGCACACTCTGCTTATGCACGGCCAAGCCATGGCGATTTGGTTCGAAAAAAAAAGAAAGGCTAATCAAAGAAAAGGGGGAAAAAAGAAAAGAAAATAAGGAAAATTGAAAAAAAAAGATATATATATTTATCAAACGTTAGCTACATTCAGTATGCGCCCATTCCTGCAAACCTTCGCCAGCGTGCTGTCTCCACGCCACCGCTCTGGAATGCCAAGATGGGAGCGGAGCAGCTCGTAAAGTGTCATTGCACATTCTTCTCACGTGGTACTGAAGGCTTCGAGTTGATGCAGAGAAATCTATAGCAAATGATTCATCTGAAGTCCAACAGAGAGAAAAGCTTTGCGATTGCTATTCAGGTCAAGTTATTCCATTACAAATTCAGCAAGAATATGTTATTCTCTGTCATTCCAAAACTGCATCAAACATAATGGGCCCATCATGCACAACCCATTATTAGCCAAGTAATCAAACTCATGGTAACCTATGCTCTCTGAACATAAATCTGAAACTGACATTAGGCTGAGGCTATATGGTCTAAACTTGAAGTATAAAAATAATCATTGAGAGGTCAACCACATCATGGCTCTGACAAGGCTTTATTATAAGGAGTAATTGCAGTCATCTGCTTTTGTGTGTAACCCTCCACATGGCTGCCACGAGACAGCTCTTGCTCATGTTGCCTCTGGTTACCACAGGTAAACAAACTGTTGACTCTATACTCCGGTAGTTGTCATATTTTCCCAGATAAACGCATTCATGTAATAAACCAGGGAAGCTTGAAGATCCAGTCAATTAACCAATTATACTAAACAAAACATATAAACGCAACATGCAACAATTTCAAAGCTTTTGCTGAGGTACAGTTCATATTAGAAAACCAGTCAATGTAAATAAATCCATTAGGCCCTAATCTATGGATTTCACATGACTGGGCAGGGGCGCAGACATGGGTGGGCTTGGTAGGACATAGGCCCATCCACTTGGGAGCCAGGCCCAACCAATCCGAATACATTTTTCAAATCAAATCACATGTTATTTGTCACATGCACCGAATACAATAGGTGTTTATTTACCTTACCGTGAAATGCTTAATTACCTTTAACCAACAATGCAGTTCGAAATCGGTGTTCCCCACAAAAGCGCTTTCTTAAAGACAGAAATACTCCTCAGCAGCCCACCTCCCCCCTCTGACAACCCTGCAGACGAAGAAGCTGTGGGGCAGGTTGGACCTACTGCCAAATTCTCTAAAACGACATTGGTAGAGAAATTAACGTTCAGTTCTCTGGCAACAGCTCTGGTTGACATTCCTGCAGTCAGCATGCGAATTAGAAACTTGAGAAATCTGTGACATTGTGTTCCGTGACAAAACTGTACAGTTTAAAGTGGCCTTTTATTTTACTCAGAACAAGGTGCACCTGTGTAATTATTATTATTTTTTAAATCTTTATTTAACTAGGCAAGTCAGTTACGAACAAATTCTTATTTTTCAATGACGGCCTAGGAACAGTGGGTTAACTGCCTGTTCAGGGACAGAACTACAGATTTGTACCTTGTCAGCTTGGGGATTTGAACTTGCAACCTTCCGGTTGCTAGTCCACCGCTCTAACCACTAGGCTACCCTGCCTCCCCATTTTTAATTTTTTTATGATCATGCTGTTTAATCAGCTTCTTGATATGCTACACCTGTCAGGTGAAGGGATTATCTTGGCAAAGTAGAAATGCTCACTAACAGGGATGTAAACACATTTGTGCACAACATTTTTGATGAATACTATTTTTGTGCGTATGGAACATTTCTGGTATCTTTTATTTCAGCCCATGAAACATGGGACCAGCACCACACGTTTATATTTGTGTTCAGTGTAGCTATAGAAAAACCAATTCATTCTGGTTTCTTGTGATTAGGCTACCTCTCAGCATTCTGTCCAGAGATTTTAAAAAAATCATGACTGAATTGCTTATAAAACGAAACTACCCAGTAAATAAGTCTCTAGATAAACTTGAAAATGGAGAGATGTGTTTTTGTTTTGTCAATTATAGATGGCGTGCTGGCATGGGAGGAAGGGAGCTTAACAGAGGTCCTAAAAACAGGAAATGCGTTACCTCTGGTTCATTAAGCCATTCCTATGTGACACATGAATAGGGAAATAATGGGGTTTTGGGATGAACACTGAAAATACAGCCCATTATCAGCCTGACAATGTCATCCTGGCAAGTTTTTGTAAAAAGGTCAAATGTCAGAGTAGCTGATATTTTTCTGAATACATAGCAGTCAATGGGAAAGATTAGTGTCACAGGGTTGATGGATAAGGTAATACATCGCATTCAATGGGGTAAGATTAGCTTCGCTGTATGGACGCATAGAAAAAGGCATCACATACATGACACCCTAAACTCTCTTTCTCCCTGCTCTCTCTTTCCCCCACCCCTCTCTCCACTTTCCCATCTCCACAGACGGTATTTTGGTGCATAAGTCAATACATTGCATTCAAGGCAAAAAAGTTTGTGACAGAGCTGAAATGGGTAAGTTGATGAAATACTCAGACAGACATATCCACACACAGATAGACAGTAAGAGTTGAGGGTTCAGCCAGGAGGTGATATGAAGCTTGGGTTAGGGTTCGAGTTGAGGCTAGGTTTAGGGTTCAGCCGGGATGTGATATGAAGCTTGTGTTAGGGTTAGAGTTGAGGCTAGGTTTAGGGTTCAGCCGGGATGTGATATGAAGCTTGTGTTATGGTTAGAGTTGAGACTAGGTTTAGGGTTCAGTCGGGATGTGATATGAAGCTTGGGTTAGGGTTAGAGTTGAGGCTAGGTTTAGGGTTCAGCCGGGATGTGATATGAAGCTTGGGTTAGGGTTAGAGTTGAGGCTAGGTTTAGGGTTCAGCCGGGATGTGATATGAAGCTTGGGTTCGGGTTCGAGTTGAGGCTAGGTTTAGGGTTCAGCCGGGATGTGATATGAAGCTTGGGTTAGGGTTCGAGTTGAGGATAGGTTTAGGGTTCAGCCGGGATGTGATATGAAGCTTGGGTTAGGGTTAGAGTTGAGGCTAGGTTTAGGGTTCAGCCGGGATGTGGACATAAAGCTAGGGTTAGGTCCTCAACCTTAGACATAATCCTAACCTTAACGCAATTAACAATTATTTTATGTGCCCCTCCCCCACCACATGGAAGAAAGGTAGGCCTCACTTGAAGCCTGAATTAGTGCTTTTGAGTGACATCGGCAGAAGGGTTGAGTCAACATGTGGAAATGAAGTGAGGATGTTAGGGTCAGGGTTAGAGTTAGGGTTGAGCTGGGAGTTTATATGAAGCTAAAATTAGGTTTATGCTGAGAGAAAGAGTTGAGCTGGGAGTGGACATGAAACTAGGGTTAGAGTTAGGGCTTCAACCCTAGACATAACCCTAGCCTTAATCCAACTAACAAGTCATTAATGTGCCCCTCCCCCACTACATGACAGAAAGGTGGCCTCACTTGAAGCTTGACCTATAGTTAATACTTTTGAGTGACACTGGCAGAATGGTTGAGGCTAGTTGTGATTGGTTGTGCGCAACCATGACGAAGCGTCCTTGCACACAACCAACTGTAACCTCATAGGGATGCCCTGTGTTGAGGTTCAGCTTCTTGTGGCAACAAGAAGTGTCTTAATTCATCGGAGTTCATTCATTGGAGGGGGAGGAGGGGGAGGGAGACAGAGAGGGTGAGAGCGAAATGGACAGGGTGAGAGAGGGTGGAGGGGGTGAAATAAGGTTGGGAGAGAGAAGAGAATGAGGGGGAAAAAAGAGAAGGTAGAGAGTGAAGGAGAGACAGACATGAGCTGAATGAGAAAAACATCAACCCTGTGAAACTCATATTTTCGCATTGACTGCCAATGGTGGAAAAAGTACCCAATTTTCATACTTGAGTAAAAGTTTAGATACCTTAATAGAAAGTTGCTCAAGTAAAAGTGAAAGTCATCCAGTAAAATATTACTTGAGAAGAAGTCTAAAAGTATTTGGTTTTAAATATACTTAAGTATCAAAAGTAAATTGAATTGCTAAAATATACTTAAGTATCAAAAGTGAAATAATTAATCATTTCAAATTCCTTTTATTAAGCAAAGTGGACGGCACCATGTTCTTGTTTTTAAAATGCATGGATAGCCTGGGACACACCAACACTCATTTACAAAAGATGCATCTCTGTTGAGTGAGTCCGCCACAGCCTAGGCAGTAGGGATGACCACGTGTTCTTTTGATAAGTACGTGAATTTCACAATGTTCTTGTTCTGCTAAGCATTCAAAATGTATGGAGTACTTTGGGTTGTCAGGGAAAATGTACGGAGTAAATAGTACAATATTTTCTTTAGGAATGTAGTGAAGTAAAAATAAAAGTGGTCAAACATATGAATAGTAAAGTAAAGAATACCCCAAAAAACTACTTAAGTAGCACTTTAAAATAGTTTTACTTAACACCACTGTTGACGGCAATGTATTGAGATATAAGTCAACCCTGTGACACTCATATTTTCCTATTGGCTGCCAATGTATTGAGAAAAACAACCCTGTGACACTCATATTTTCCTATTGACTGCAATGTACAGTTGAAGTCGGAATTTTACATACACTTAGGTTGGAGTCATTAAAACTCGTTTTTCAACCACTCCACACATTTCTTGTTAACAAACTATAGTTTTGGCAAGTTGTTTAGGACATCTACTTTGTGCATGACACAAGTCATTTTTCCAAAAATGTTTACAGACAGATTATTTCACTTATAATTCACTGTGTCACAATTGCAGTGGGTCAGAAGTTTACATACACTAAGTTGACTTTGCCTTTAAACAGCTTGGAAAATACCAGAAAATGTCATGGTTTTAGAAGCTTCTGATAGGCTAATTGACATCATCTGAGTCAGTTGGAGGTGTACCTGTGGATGTATTTCAAGGCCTACTTTCAAACTCAGTGCCTCTTTGCTAGACATCATGGGAAAATCAAAAGAAATAAGCCAAGACCTCAGAAAAAAATGGTAGACCTCCACAAGTCTGGTTCATCCTTGGGAGCAATTTTCAAACGCTTGAAGGTACAACGATAATCTGTACAAACAATAGTACGCAAGTATAAACACCATGGGACCACACAGCCGTCATACCGCTCAGGAAGAAGACGCGTTCTGTCTCCTAGAGATGAACGTACATTCGTGCAAAAAGTGCAAATAAATCCCAGAACAACCACAAAGGACCTTGTGAAGATACTGGAGGAAACAGGTACAAAGTATCTATATCCAGAGTAAAACGACTCCTATATCGACATAACCTGAATGGCTGCTCAGCAAGGAAGAAGCCACTGCTCCAAAACCGTCATAAAAAAAGACAGACTAAGGTTTGCAACTGCACATGGGGACAAAGATGGTACTTTTTGGAGAAATGTCCTCTGGTCTGATGAAACAAAAATAGAACTGTTTGGCCATAATGACCACTGTTATGTTTGGAGGAAAAAGGGGGAGGCTTGCAAGCCGAAGAACACCATCCCAACCGTGAAGCACGGGGGTGGCAGCATCATGTTGTGGGGGTGCTTTGCTGCACGAGGGACTGGTGCACTTCACAAAATAGATGGCATCATGAGGGGGGAAAATGATGTGTAAGAAAGTTAAAGCTTGGTCGCAAATGGGTCTTCCAAATGGACAATGACCCCAAGCATACTTCCAAAGTTGTGGCAAAATGGCTTAAGGACAACAAAGTCAAGGTATTGGAGTGGCCATCACAAAGCCATGAACTGAAAAAGCATGTGCGAGCAAGGAGGCCTACAAACCTGACTCAGTTACACCAGCTCTGTCAGGGGGAATGGGCCAAAATTCACCAAGCTTATTGTGGGAAGCTTTTGGAAGGCTACCCGAAACGGTTGACACAAGTTAAACAATTTAAAGGCAATGCTACCAAATACTAATTGAGTGTATGTAAACTTCTGACCCACTGGGAATATGATGAAAGAAATAAAAGCTGAAATAAATCATTGTCTCTCCTATTATTCTGACATTTCACATTCTTAAAATAAAGTGGTGATCCTAAGTGACCTAAAACCGGGATTTTTTTTAATCAGGATTAAATGTCAGGAATTGTGAAAAACTGAGTTTAACTGTACTTGGATAAGGTGTATGTAAACCTCCAACTTTAATTGTATATATACAGTGGGGCAAAAAAGTATTTAGTATTTAGTATTAAGTATTTAGTCAGCCACCAATTGTGCAAGTTCTCCCACTTAAAAAGATGAGAGAGGCCTGTAATTTTCATCATAGGTACACTTCAACTATGACAGACAAAATTAGAAAAAAAATCCAGAAAATCACATTGTAGGATTTTTAATGAATTTATTTGCAAATTATGGTGGAAAATAAGTATTTGGTCAATAACAAAAGTTTATCTCAATACTTTGTTATATACCCTTTGTTGGCAATGATAGAGGTCAAACGTTTTCTGTAAGTTTTCACACAGTGTCACCAACAAAGCACCATAACATCTCCTCCTCCATGCTTCACGGTGGGAACCACACATGCAGAGATCATCCGTTCACCTACTCTGAATATCACAAAGACACGGCGGTTGGACTCATCAGACCAAAGGACAGATTTCCACCGGTCTAATGTCCATTGCTCGTGTTTCTTCTTCTTATTGGTGTCCTTTAGTAGTGGTTTCTTTTCAGCATCACATATCTCGTTAACCATTTTCTTTAAGCAATGACTTTTCTGGCCACTTCCGTAAAGCCCAGCTCTATTGAGTGTATGGCTTAAAGTGGTCCTATGGACAGATACTACAATCTCCACTGTGGAGCTTTGCAGCTCCTTCAGGGTTGTCCTTGGTCTCTTTGCTGCCTCTCTGATTAATGCCCTCTTTGCCTGGTCCGTGAGTTTTGGTCGACGGCCCTATTTTGGCAGGTTTGTCGTGTTGCCATATTCTTTCCATTTTTTTTTTATGGATTCAATGGTGCTCCTTGGGATGTTTAAAGTTTCTGATATTTTTTATAACCCAACCCTGATCTGTACTTTGTCCCTTACCTGTTTGGAGAGCTCCTTGGTCTTAATGGTGGCTCTTGGTCTTAATGGTGCTTCTTGGTCTTCATGGTGCCTCTTGGTCTTCATGGTGCCTCTTGGTCTTCATGGTGCCTCTTGGTCTTCATGGTGCCTCTTGGTCTTCATGGTGCCTCTTGGTCTTCATGGTGCCTCTTGGTCTTCATGGTGCCTCTTGGTCTTCATGGTGCTTCTTGCTTGGTGGTGCCCCTTGCTTAGTGGTTTAGCAGACTCTGGGGCCTTTCAGAACAGGTGTATATATACTGAAATCATGTGACAGATCATGTGACACTTAGATTGCACACAGGTGGATGTTATTTAACTAATTATGTGACTTCTGAAGGTAATTGGTTGCAGCAGATCTTATTTAGGGACTTCATAGCACACACCACTTTTCAGTTTATTTTTAATTTTTAAACAAGTTATTTTTTTCGTTTCACTTCACGAATTTGGACAATTTTGTCTATGTCCATTACATGAAATCCAAATGAAAATCAATTTAAATTACAGGTTGTAATGCAACAAAACAGGAAAAACGCCAAGGTGGGTGAATACTTTTGCAAGGCACTGATTGAAGAGCTCTTCCCGCCTCTGTCACAGCTGATCCGGCAGGCGATGCTAGGGGACAGGGTGGGATTGGTGGATTTCCCAGGGCCTTCTGACAGGGGCGAGGCTGGCCAGAACTGCATGGTGTCTGGGTTCGGTCTAACCAGAGAAGGGACTCCTCTTACATGGGCTGCTGAGGGCTGCTAACTTCACCTACAGGACACAGTAACAGCTCCTATGAAGGAATTATCACACACGTGATGTTCTGTTCCAGGGGACCAGGGCTGGCCCTGGGCATAAGCGACATAAGCAACCGCTTAGAGCCACACATATTCTTTTAGCAACTCAGTCACGGTCTCAACTTACTGTTGAGAGTTTGAATAGTTTGATACATAAGGTGCAATTTGAAATTTGGTTTTGCATCAGCAGTTTTTATCTCTTATGTCAGTCACTGACAGTCACTCAAATAAATTGGTAAGTTAGTCAAGCCAGCTATCTAAACATGGTTGAATTACAGACCGTGAGGTCTCCCATAGATTTAGTTAGTCACTCTCAGATATCAAATTAACATGGCAAAAGTGGTAGCAGAATGTGTCGAGGTCTCCCTCTGCTGGTAGAAATTAGAACTTGCTACTCAAAACATCAAATTGCCACTACATTTACATTTTACATTTAAGTCATTTAGCAGACGCTCTTATCCAGAGCGACTTACAAATTGGTGCGTTCACCTTATGACACTACTTTTTTAAATTTTATATTGAACCTTTATTTAATCAGGTAAGGCCCATTGAGGTTAGAAACCTCTTTTGCGAGCGTGACCTGGTAAGAAGGCAAAACAGGGAAAATAGCAGCGTGTCCATAAAACATTACAGAAAAATACAGAATACACACAAAAGACAGAGTCACGAGTTAAAAATACATGTGTCCATGAGAGGGATGGACTGATTGAGACAAGGTTGGAAATACATGTGTCAATGGCCCATGAGAGGGATGGACTGATTGAGACAAGGTTGGAAATACATGTGTCAATGGCCCATGAGAGGGATGGACTGATTGAGACAAGGTTGGAAATACATGTGTCAATGGCCCATGAGAGGGATGAACTGATTGAGACAAGGTTGGAAATACATGTGTCAATGGCCCATGAGAGGGATGGACTGATTGAGACAAGGTTGGAAATACATGTGTCAATGGCCCATGAGAGGGATGGACTGATTGAGACAAGGTTGGAAATACATGTGTCAATGGCCCATGAGAGGGATGGACTGATTGAGACAAGGTTGGAAATACATGTGTCAATGGCCCATGAGAGAAATGGACTGATTGAGACAAGGTTGGAAATACATGTGTCAATGGCCCATGAGAGGGATGGACTGATTGAGACAAGGTTGGAAATACATGTGTCAATGGCCCATGAGAGGGATGGACTGATTGAGACAAGGTTGGAAATACATGTGTCAATGGCCCATGAGAGAAATGGACTGATTGAGACAAGGTTGGAAATACATGTGTCAATGGCCCATGAGAGGGATGGACTGATTGAGACAAGGTTGGAAATACATGTGTCAATGACCCATGAGAGGGATGGACTGATTGAGACAAGGTTGGAAATACATGTGTCAATGGCCCATGAGAGGGATGGACTGATTGAGACAAGGTTGGAAATACATGTGTCAATGGCCCATGAGAGGGATGGACTGATTGAGACAAGGTTGGAAATACATGTGTCAATGGCCCATGAGAGGGATGGACTGATTGAGACAAGGTTGGAAATACATGTGTCAATGGCCCATGAGAGGGATGGACTGATTGAGACAAGGTTGGAAATACATGTGTCAATGGCCCATGAGAGGGATGGACTGATTGAGACAAGGTTGGAAATACATGTGTCAATGGCCCATGAGAGGGATGGACTGATTGAGACAAGGTTGGAAATACATGTGTCAATGGCCCATGAGAGGGATGGACTGATTGAGACAAGGTTGGAAATACATGTGTCAATGGCCCATGAGAGGGATGGACTGATTGAGACAAGGTTGGAAATACATGTGTCAATGGCCCATGAGAGGGATGGACTGATTGAGACAAGGTTGGAAATACATGTGTCAATGGCCCATGAGAGGGATGGACTGATTGAGACAAGGTTGGAAATACATGTGTCAATGGCCCATGAGAGGGATGGACTGATTGAGACAAGGTTGGAAATACATGTGTCAATGGCCCATGAGAGGGATGGACTGATTGAGACAAGGTTGGAAATACATGTGTCAATGGCCCATGAGAGGGATGGACTGATTGAGACAAGGTTGGAAATCTTGCTTCCACTTAATCACCTACAGATTAGCAACATGACTAGAGGGAAAAAAAAGTATATAATTTTAAACTATTCTTTCTTCGCTGGGGTGACTGGTGTTACCGTGCTGTTGGAGGTGGTGTCCTGGAGTGTGGGCTGTCAGATGGTCCAGTTCCCAGGGTTCTATACAGCCGTCACACAATAACTGGACTGGGTACACACTGTCATCAACTCCAACAAGCGTGTGATGAAGAAGAACATGAAAAGTGGTAGACTTCAGTTGAAGACCTCAGAGGAACATGGGGTAACTGAATGGATTGTGAAAGATGGGGCACACACACACAAATGCACACAGGTTTGTATGTTTATATAGTAGATACTATAGTGGCCTTATCATTTTTTTAATAGAAATAGATTTTCATGTTCCAAGTACTATCACTGCTTTGTGCCTTAATTTCTTTATATAAATCACTGATTTATATTTATAAGTGAAAAAAACATTGTTCATCGATTTAAGTCATTTCTTTGTTGTTGTAATATTGCAAAAAGATGTGACAGTTTCACCTCTGATAGGGCTGCAGACCACGGCTGACTCAGCAACAGCCTGGTGTTCTATCAAAGCGCTGTCCACCTCAAAGGGACCAATATGGCACCTAAACAAACCAACCCAGACATAGTCAACTAAACATTTTCATTCGGTTTCCCAGACTCAGATTGACCTTCTCCATGGACTGAGAAGATTTTAGAATTTACATTTGTTCCCCACAGATATAGGTTGTGTAAAGGGTGAGTGTTGGTGGCAGGGAAGTCAGGCGCAGGAGAACCAACTTGGTATAAACAGAGATATAGGTTGTGTAAAGGGTGAGTGTTGGTGGCAGGGAAGTCAGGCGCAGGAGTCTATATATTCTAACTACTTGTAAAGGGTGCGTGTTGGTGGCAGGGAAGTCAGGCGCAGGAGTCTATATATTCTAACTACTTGTAAAGGGTGAGTGTTGGTGGCAGGGAAGTCAGGCGCAGGAGAACCAACTTGGTATAAACAGAGATATAGGTTGTGTAAAGTGTGTGTGTTGGTGTCAGGGAAGTCAGGCGCAGGAGAACCAACTTGGTATAAACAGAGATATAGGTTGTGTAAAGGGTGTGTGTTGGTGGCAGGGAAGTCAGGCGCAGGAGAACCAACTTGGTATAAACGGAGCAGGGTCTAGTTGTAGGTTGTGTAAAGTGTGTGTGTGTTGGTGGCAGGGAAGTCAGGCGCAGGAGAACCAACTTGGTATAAACGGAGATATAGGTTGTGTAAAGTGTGTGTGTTGGTGGCAGGGAAGTCAGGCGCAGGAGAACCAACTTGGTATAAACGGAGATATAGGTTGTGTAAAGGGTGTGTGTTGGTGGCAGGGAAGTCAGGCGCAGGAGAACCAACTTGGTATAAACGGAGATATAGGTTGTGTAAAGGGTGAGTGTTGGTGGCAGGGAAGTCAGGCGCAGGAGTCTATATATTCTAACTACTTGTAAAGGGTGCGTGTTGGTGGCAGGGAAGTCAGGCGCAGGAGTCTATATATTCTAACTACTTGTAAAGGGTGCGTGTTGGTGGCAGGGAAGTCAGGCGCAGGAGTCTGTATATTCTAACTACTTGTAAAGGGTGCGTGTTGGTGGCAGGGAAGTCATGCGCAGGAGTCTATATATTCTAACTACTTGTAAAGGGTGCGTTTTGGTGGCAGGGAAGTCAGGCGCAGGAGTCTATATATTCTAACTACTTGTAAAGGGTGCGTGTTGGTGGCAGGGAAGTCAGGCGCATGAGTCTATATATTCTAACTACTTGTAAAGGGTGAGTGTTGGTGGCAGGGAAGTCAGGCGCAGGAGTCTATATATTCTAACTACTTGTAAAGGGTGTGTGTTGGTGGCAGGGAAGTCAGGCGCAGGAGTCTATATATTCTAACTACTTGTAAAGGGTGCGTGTTGGTGGCAGAGAAGTCAGGCGCAGGAGTCTATATATTCTAACTACTTGTAAAGGGTGTGTGTTGGTGGCAGGGAAGTCAGGCGCAGGAGTCTATATATTCTAACTACTTGTAAAGGGTGTGTGTTGGTGGCAGGAAGTCAGGCGCAGGAGTCTATATATTCTAACTACTTGTAAAGGGTGCGTGTTGGTGGCAGGGAAGTCAGGCGCAGGAGTCTATATATTCTAACTACTTGTAAAGGGTGTGTGTCTATATATTCTATATTCTAACTACTGCATTGGTGTGGCAGGGAAGTCAGGCGCAGGAGTCTATATATTCTAACTACTTGTAAAGGGTGCGTGTTGGTGGCAGGGAAGTCAGGCGCAGGAGTCTATATATTCTAACTACTTGTAAAGGGTGTGTGTTGGTGGCAGGGAAGTCAGGCGCAGGAGTCTATATATTCTAACTACTTGTAAAGGGTGCGTGTTGGTGGCAGGGAAGTCAGGCGCAGGAGTCTATATATTCTAACTACTTGTAAAGGGTGTGTGTTGGTGGCAGGGAAGTCAGGCGCAGGAGTCTATATATTCTAACTACTTGT
Source organism: Oncorhynchus nerka (assembly GCF_034236695.1). NCBI lineage: Eukaryota > Metazoa > Chordata > Actinopteri > Salmoniformes > Salmonidae > Oncorhynchus > Oncorhynchus nerka. Next base: position 57,104,664 of record NC_088415.1, read on the forward strand.
AAAGGGTGCGTGTTGGTGGCAGGGTTTTTAAATGATGTTTATGGGACATCTAGGAGTGCCAAGAATGAAGCTCGTCAAAGGTAAGGAATGTTTTATATTTTATTTCAGCCTTTTCGTTTGCGAGCGCTAATGAAAAATCTGTCGTTTTTGTGACGTTGCAGTATGTGAGGCTGCATGGTACAGATAATAGCGTCTCATGCTTTCCCCGAAAAGCATTTTACAAATCTGACTTGGTGGATAGATTCACAACGAGTGTAGCTTTAATTTGGTATATTGGATGTCAATTTTTATGAAATTTTGATTTTTATCATAAACTATGCGTGGTGCACTTGAAATTTCAGAAAATTTGATTCCCACTGGGGAAGCGCTTCCATAACAAGTTAAAGGATATACACAAATGTATCATTTTAACAGCTTTTTTTTTTGTAGAATATTTCATTATCTTAAAATATTGATTAATTTCCTTTTGTAAAGTAAAAATGTATATATATTGTTTTTGTAAATTAACAATTGTGAGTATGAAATTTGGCCAAAATAATAATGAAATTGATTTAAAAAAAAATGTTTTTATCGTAGGTAAAGAATCCAAGCAGTACATCTCTCCATAATAGGGTAAAACCTTCAGAATTATGATCAATTATAAATCTACAGATACAGATATGAGCAATAAAACGATTCCATTAAGGCACGACATAAGGTATAGATACAACATCCTGCAGAAACAACGCATAGCTCTATTGTTGTTGTACGGACAAAAATAAAAATCCATCTTTCCTACTTTCTACAGTTAAAAAGCATCTGGTCTACAGTTAAAAAGCATCTGGTCTGCAGTTCAAAAGCATATGGTCTACAGTTCAAAAGCATCTGGTCTACAGTTAAAAAGCATCTGGTCTACAGTTAAAAATCATCTGGTCTACAGTTAAAAAGCATCTGGTCTACAGTTAAAAAGCATCTGGTCTGCAGTTAAAAAGCATCTGGTCTACAGTTAAAAATCATCTGGTCTACAGTTAAAAAGCATCTGGTCTACAGTTAAAAAGCATCTGGTCTACAGTTAAAAAGCATCTGGTCTACAGTTAAAAAGCATCTGGTCTACAGTTAAAAGGCATCTGGTCTACAGTTAAAAGGCATCTGGTCTACAGTTAAAAGGCATCTGGTCTACAGTTCAAAAGCATCTGGTCTGCAGTTAAAAAGCATCTGGTCTGCAGTTAAAAAGCATCTGGTCTACAGTTAAAAAGCATCTGGTCTACAGTGCGAAAACAGGTTTTCATAAATTTTTTGCAAATTTATATATTAAAATATAAAACAGAAAAACGTATTCAGACCCTTTGCTATGAGACTTGAAATTGAGTGCAGGTGTATCCTGTTTCCATTGATCATCCTTGAGATGTTTGCACAACTTGATTGGAGTCCAACTGTGGTAAAACCAATTGATTGGACATGATTTGGAAAGGCACACACCTGAAGGTCCCACAGTTGACAGTGTAAGTCAGAGCAAAAACCAAGCCATGAAGTCGAAGGAATTGTCCGTAGAGCTCCGAAACAGGATTGTGTCAAGGCACAGATCTGGGGAACGGTAGCAAAAAATGTCTGCAGAACACAATGGCCTCTGCAGAACACAATACCATAAAGTATTTTTTTTCCACTACGTCCCCTCCATCATTCTTCAATGGAAGTTTTTTGGAACCACCAAGACTCTCCCTAGAGCTGTCCGCCCGGCCAAACTGAGCAATAGGGGGTGAAGGGCCTTGGTCAGGGAGGCAACAAAGTACCCGATGGTCACTCTAACAGAAAGACAACCATCTCTGCAGCACTCCATCAGGCCTTTATGGTAGAGTGACCAGATGGAAACCACTCCTCAGTTAAAGGCACGACAGCCTGCTCGGAGTTTGCCAACAAGCACCTAAAAGACTGTCAGACCATGAGAAACAAGATTCTCTGGATTGATGAAACCAAGATTGAACTCTTTGGCCTGAATGCCAAGCATTTGGAGGAATCCTGGCACCATCCGTACGGTGAAGCATGGTGGTGACAGCATCATGCTGTGCGGATGTTTTTCAGCGGCTGGGACTAGTCATGACAGAGGGAAAGATGAACGGCGCAAAGTACAGAGAGATCCTTGATGAAAACTTGCTCCAGAGCACTCAGGACCTCAGACTGGGGTGAATGTTCACCTTCCAACAGGACAACAACTCTAAGCACACAGCCAAGACAATGCAGGAGTGACTTCGGGCCAAGTCTCTGAATGTCCTTGAGTTGCCCAGCAAGAGCCTGGACTTGAACACGATTGAACGTCTCTGGAGTGACCTGAAGATAGCTGTGTAGATACCCTCCCCATCCAACCTGACAGAGCTTCAGATGATCTGCAGATAAGAATGGGAGAATCTCTCCAAATACCAGTTTTTCAAGCTTGAGTCCAAGAAGACCCGAGGCTGTAATTGCTGCCAAAGGTCCTTCAACAAAGTACAGAGTGAAGGGTCTGAATACTTATGTAAATGTGATATTTGAGTTTGGGATTTTTGGGATTTTTGTTAACATTTCTAAAAACCTGTTTTTGCTTTGTCGTTATTGGGTGTTGTGTGTAGATTGATGAGGGGGAAACATTTTTAATCCATTTTAGAGTAAGGCTGAAAAGTAACAAAATGTGGGAAAAGTCAAGGGGTCTGAATACTTTACGAAGGCGCTGCATCGCTTTGCTTATTTTACTATCAATATATAAAGATACAGCAGCATATGTTAGTCTAGAGATACCCTCAGCCTTGGTTATTAGGACTCTTCCTTTTAAAGATACTGTAAGTCCAACTGTAGCCATTGATTTAGCTTCTTCTTGGGTTATGTTAGTGGAATTCTAAATTCCTATATGTTTTGTAGCCAAAACCATATTCGCACTCTTTCTATTTCACTAATGAGTTGTAAGTTCATTAATTATGCATGAAGTAGATCGAGACCAGTCTTAAAAGCCAGGTAACAGCGTTTAATTCAAGAGAGTACTAACTAAAAATACAACGAACCTTACATTTAAAGAGAGGACATGAAATGACATCATCAGTTTCTCACACTCTCTCCGATCCACACAATAGCACAGTGTTTTCAGATCTGGAGATGTCTTCTACTCCCCTCATAAACCAGACATTCCAATCTGTCTAAAATATATCTTCTACACCACTAATGGAATATCAAGGACCATTCTTATCTGTCAGAAAAGATATATCACCCCTCTCCCTTAAACCCCCGCAAGGTACAGACAATTAATTTGTTTTACTTACATTTTCAGTAACAGCTTAACCAAGAACCCATACATTTCATACCATAACATAATAGTATTAGAATAAATGGTTCTAATTGAAATGTATACATTATGAATCATTTCAACTATAATTTCCTCCAACAGGTTAACATTTAGGAAGACTAGATTTTTTTATCCATGGTAAAGGTTATGCCTAAATATGTAAGTTCTTCTTTCAGTGAAATACCACAATATGAGGGTGTCACAGAATCTTTGACTGCCATGAGTTCGCATTTATTAATGTTAAAACAGAATCCTTTTCCAAAGCATCTGGTCTTTCAGAAAAAGTGTAGCATTGTAAACCAGCTGGCTTATAATCATTTATTTACCAGCTATGGAAATACCTTCTACAGGACTATTATTCGTAGATTATGTAAGAAGTTGGGTGACTAATATAAACATATGGTGAGATAGGACAACACTGCCTAATTCCTCTCAAATCTAGGTGAAGTGCTATGTTTCAGTTTGATAGAGCTGTTACCATTCGTATAGAGTCTTAATAGACCTACAGAAAAAGTCCCCGAAGCGAAATGACTTAAGGAAGTAAGAAGAGGAACTGTGTCTACTGTGTCCAATGCATTATAAAAAATAAACACAAATATACAGCTATCCTCAGTTATTAGGTCTGCATAGTCAAGTATGTCTAATGCTATTCTGATATGGTTAGAGATACTGTATGTCTGTGTCTCATCAATGATTGCGTCCAGGACTTCTTTAATTATCTTTGACACTAGTAAGATTAATATCTTATAGTCATTATTAAGAAGACTAATTGGACGTCAGTTATTGATGAGAAGCCAGGATGTTTTTGGCTTAGGGATCAGTGTTAATAAACCTTCATTCGTTGTAGGAGGGAGAACATTGTTTTTAATACTCTCTAGAATGAATTCAAGTAGGAAGGGAGCTACTTGTTCTGAGAATAACTGATACAATTCACTGAAAAGTTCAGTGACTTTCAACGTGGCATTGTCTTAGGATGCCACCTTTCCAACAAGTCAGTTTGTCAAATTTCTGCCCTGATGGAGTTGCCCCGGTCAACTGTAAGTGCTGTTATTGTGAAGTGGAAATGTCTAGAAGCAACGGCTCAGCCGTGAAGTGGTAGGCCACACAAGCTTGCAGAATGGGACCACCGAGTGCTGAAGCGCGTAGCGTGTAAAAATGATCTGTCCTCGTTTGCAACACTCACTACCGAGTTCCAAACTGCCTCTGGAAGCAAGGTCAGCACAATAAGTGTTCGTCGGGAGCTTCAGGAAATGGGTTTCCATAAGGCTAAGATCACCATACACAATGCCAAGAGTCGGATGGAGTGGTGGAATGGGTTTCCATAAGGCTAAGATCACCATACACAATGCCAAGAGTCGGATGGAGTGGTGGAATGGGTTTAAGATCACCATACACAATGCCAAGAGTCGGATGGAGTGGTGGAATGGGTTTCCATAAGGCTAAGATCACCATACACAATGCCAAGAGTCGGATGGAGTGGTGGAATGGGTTTCCATAAGGCTAAGATCACCATACACAATGCCAAGAGTCGGATGGAGTGGTGGAATGGGTTTCCATAAGGCTAAGATCACATAAGGCTAAGATCACACAATGCCAAGAGTCGGATGGAGTGGTGGAATGGGTTTGCTAAGATCACCATACACGCCAATGTTTCCCGGATGGAGTGGTGGAATGGGTAAGGCTAAGATCACCTACACAATGCCAAGAGCAGTGGGGTTTCCATAAGGCTAAGATCACCATACACAATGCCAAGAGTCCGTGGTGTACTCCGGAGCAGTGGAAGCGAGGTCCATACAGAAATGGTTTGTCGAGATCGGTGTGGAAGAGCTTGGCTGGTATGCACAGAGCCCTGGCCTATACCTCATCGAACACCTTTGGGATGAATTGGAACGCTGAATGTGAGCCAGGCCTAATCGAGCGGGTGTACACATACTTTTGGTCATGTAGTGTATTAATATGTCATGTAGCAACTAATACGTTTCAGAACACATTTTAGAGTAATCTGATGCTACAGAAAGTAATGGTTATTAATATAGCCTATGAAATATATATTTTGCTGTCCAAAATATTAGGCTACTGTGCAAATTAGATGGAACTCAAGTGCTGTTACATCTGTCACAATGTAAAAAAATAAAACAATTATTTGTTGTTTTACACATAAAAACAGGATGCTTGCTTGCACAGTGAATACAATGTGATTGCAAATGGCCATGTGATTGCAAACAGAGTGGAAATTATTAAAAGGGAAAACATTTGTCCAATCTACTCCATACGGGAAACAAGCCTGGTGCCCAAATTGAGGAAGTATGTAGCGCAGCTGAGAGTCGAGTGTGGAGTGGAATGGATTCGGTTCAGTCAATTGTCCTGATGAGCTCTTTCCAGCTACCAATTTTTGAATGGGCTGGCTAGCTGGCAACAACATCATCATGGCACTAGTTAAAACATGTAATATAAAGTGATGTGTGTTTTAATGGGCAAGGGAGAAATAACTTGTAGTATTGGTAACCAACTGGATGTCAGCAATTGGCTAACGTAACATGCCAGTGTGAATGACCAGTACAACGGTGTTGCATCTGGGTGCTTTGCCGATGTGAGTTGCATCCCAATGGGCAGCAGTTGCTTCCCACCGGGCATCTGTCAGCTATCACATTTAGCAGGCGGTAGCTAACGTGGCAAATTTGTTCCACCCCACTTGATTTTATTTGTGTGATAGCAGCCTACATGAGAAATAACTTGTAATATTGGTAGTAACCATCTGAATGTCACGTGGTACAGTCTACTGCTCAATGGGGAAACTGACAACTGACGCTGCGAACTGACAACACAACAACACCGGGCACGGTGCCCTTCGTTCCCGCTTGCTGTAGTAAGGAGGGGGAATTAGCTATATAGTGTAACCACTATCAGGCCAGGGTTACAGCTAAAGCACATTTATTGCAGGCTAGTGATTTTCACTGAAATGTACAACTATGGCATTGAAGTCAGGCAAGTTGAGACTTCTGAAGTTTCTAGCCACAAGGACAAACTAGCTATTAAATTAGGTAGGAATTGCTAGCTGAATTGTTTACTTGTTGCTAAGCAGTTGCTAGGGACTCTCCTGGAAGAAGCTAGCTAGCTTACAAATAATAACAACAAAAAATATCTAGTTAACAGAAGAAAGGAAGACAAAATAAGGACAGAAGAAAAAGGAAAAGAAAAGGACAACAAAGTGAAACCTCTAAAGAAACAAGAGACCATAATACAAGAAACAGCACTATAGAGAGATAGAACAACAACAACGCAGCCACTGCCAGCTAGCCTACTTCAGCAGTACTGTATCATTTGAATTATTTTAGTCAATAAGATTCCTGCTACGTAAGCTTAACTTTCTGAACATTCGAGACGTGTAGTCCACTTGTCATTCCAATCTCCTTTGCATTAGCGTAGCCTCTTCTGTAGCCTGTCAACTATGTGTCTGTCTATCCCTGTTCTCTCCTCTCTGCACAGACCATACAAACGCTCCACACCGCGTGGCCGCGGCCACTCTAATCTGGTGGTCCCAGCGCACGACCCACGTGGAGTTCCAGGTCTCCGGTAGCCTCTGGAACTGCCGATCTGCGGCCAACAAGGCAGAGTTCATCTCAGCCTATGCCTCCCTCCAGTCCCTCGACTTCTTGGCACTGACGGAAACATGGATCACCACAGATAACACTGCTACTCCTACTGCTCTCTCTTCGTCCGCCCACGTGTTCTCGCACACCCCGAGAGCTTCTGGTCAGCGGGGTGGTGGCACCGGGATCCTCATCTCTCCCAAGTGGTCATTCTCTCTTTCTCCCTTACCCATCTGTCTATCGCCTACTTTGAATTCCATGCTGTCACAGTTACCAGCCCTTTCAAGCTTAACATCCTTATCATTTATCGCCCTCCAGGTTCCCTCGGAGAGTTCATCAATGAGCTTGATGCCTTGATAAGCTCCTTTCCTGAGGACGGCTCACCTCTCACAGTTCTGGGCGACTTTAACCTCCCCACGTCTACCTTTGACTCATTCCTCTCTGCCTCCTTCTTTCCACTCCTCTCCTCTTTTGACCTCACCCTCTCACCTTCCCCCTACTCACAAGGCAGGCAATACGCTCGACCTCATCTTTACTAGATGCTGTTCTTCCACTAACCTCACTGCAACTCCCCTCCAAGTCTCCGACCACTACCTTGTATCCTTTTCCCTCTTGCTCTCATCCAACACTTCCCACACTGCCCCTACTCGGATGGTATCGCGCCGTCCCAATCTTCGCTCTCTCTCCCCGCTACTCTCTCCTCTTCCATCCTATCATCTCTTCCCTCTGCTCAAACCTTCTCCAACCTATCTCCTGATTCTGCCTCCTCAACCCTCCTCTCCTCCCTTTCTGCATCCCTTGATTCTCTATGTCCCCTATCCTCCAGGCCGGCTCGGTCCTCCCCTCCTGCTCCGTGGCTCGACGACTCATTGCGAGCTCACAGAACAGGGCTCCGGGCAGCCGAGCGGAAATGGAGGAAAACTCGCCTCCCTGCGGACCTGGCATCCTTTCACTCCCTCCTCTCTACATTTTCCTCTTCTGTCTCTGCTGCTAAAGCCACTTTCTACCATTCTAAATTCCAAGCATCTGCCTCTAACCCTAGGATGCTCTTTGCCACCTTCTCCTCCCTCCTGAATCCTCCTCCCCCTCCCCCTCCTCCCTCTCTGCAGATGACTTCGTCAACCATTTTGAAAAGAAGGTCGACGACATCCGATCCTCGTTTGCTAAGTCAAACGACACCGCTGGTTCTGCTCACACTGCCCTACCCTGTGCTCTGACCTCTTTCTCCCCTCTCTCTCCAGATGAAATCTCGCGTCTTGTGACGGCCGGCCGCCCAACAACCTGCCCGCTTGACCCTATTCCCTCCTCTCTTCTCCAGGCCATTTCCGGAGACCTTCTCCCTTACCTCACCTCGCTCATCAACTCATCCCTGACCGCTGGCTACGTCCCTTCTGTCTTCAAGAGAGCGAGAGTTGCACCCCTTCTGAAAAAACCTACACTCGATCCCTCCGATGTCAACAACTACAGACCAGTATCCCTTCTTTCTTTTCTCTCCAAAACTCTCGAATGTGCCGTCCTTGGCCAGCTCTCCCGCTATCTCTCTCAGAATGACCTTCTTGATCCAAATCAGTCAGGTTTCAAGACTAGTCATTCAACTGAGACTGCTCTTCTCTGTATCACGGAGGCCCTCCGCACTGCTAAAGCTAACTCTCTCTCCTCTGCTCTCATCCTTCTAGACCTATCGGCTGCCTTCGATACTGTGAACCATCAGATCCTCCTCTCCACCCTCTCCGAGTTGGGCATCTCCGGCGCGGCCCACGCTGGATTGCGTCCTACCTGACAGGTCGCTCCTACCAGGTGGCGTGGCGAGAATCTGTCTCCTCACCACGCGCTCTCACCACTGGCGTCCCCAGGGCTCTGTTCTAGGCCCTCTCCTATTCTCGCTATACACCAAGTCACTTGGCTCTGTCATAACCTCACATGGTCTCTCCTATCATTGCTATGCAGACGACACACAATTAATCTTCTCCTTTCCCCCTTCTGATGACCAGGTGGCGAATCGCATCTCTGCATGTCTGGCAGACATATCAGTGTGGATGACGGATCACCACCTCAAGCTGAACCTCGGCAAGACGGAGCTGCTCTTCCTCCCGGGGAAGGACTGCCCATTCCATGATCTCGCCATCACGGTTGACAACTCCATTGTGTCCTCCTCCCAGAGCGCTAAGAACCTTGGCGTGATCCTGGACAACACCCTGTCGTTCTCAACTAACATCAAGGCGGTGGCCCGTTCTTGTAGGTTCATGCTCTACAACATCCGCAGAGTACGACCCTGCCTCACACAGGAAGCAGCGCAGGTCCTAATCCAGGCACTTGTCATCTCCCGTCTGGATTACTGCAACTCGCTGTTGGCTGGGCTCCCTGCCTGTGCCATTAAACCCCTACAACTCATCCAGAACGCCGCAGCCCATCTGGTGTTCAACCTTCCCAAGTTCTCTCACGTCACCCCGCTCCTCCGCTCTCTCCACTGGCTTCCAGTTGAAGCTCGCATCCGCTACAAGACCATGGTTCTTGCCTACGGAGCTGTGAGGGGAACGGCACCTCAGTACCTCCAGGCTCTGATCAGGCCCTACACCCAAACAAGGGCACTGCGTTCATCCACCTCTGGCCTGCTCGCCTCCCTACCACTGAGGAAGTACAGTTCCCGCGCAGCCCAGTCAAAACTGTTCGCTGCTCTGGCCCCCCAATGGTGGAACAAACTCCCTCACGACGCCAGGACAGCGGAGTCAATCACCACCTTCCGGAGACACCTGAAACCCCACCTCTTTCAGGAATACCTAGGATAGGATAAAGTAATCCTTCTCACCCCCCCTCCCCTTAAAAGATTTAGATGCACTATTGTAAAGTGGCTGTTCCACTGGATGTCTTAAGGTGAACGCACCAATTTGTAAGTCGCTCTGGATAAGAGCGTCTGCTAAATGACTTAAATGTAAATGTAAATGTAGCTAGCTGGAAAGGTATCATCAGGACCACTGACTGAACTCGACTTATACATATACCAGTTTGCCTTCCAAAGCCAGGCATACCAGTTTGCCTTCCAAAGCCAGGCATACCAGTTTGCCTTCCAAAGCCAGGCATACCAGTTTGCCTTCCAAAGCCAGGCATACCAGTTTGCCTTCCAAAGCCAGGCATACCAGTTTGCCATCCAAAGCCAGACATACCAGTTTGCCTTCCAAAGCCAGGCATGCCTGTTTGCCTTCCAAAGCCAGACATACCAGTTTGCCTTCCAAAGCCAGGCATGCCTGTTTGCCTTCCAAAGCCAGGCACACCAGTTTGCCTTCCAAAGCCAGGCACACCAATTTGCCTTCCAAAGCCAGACATACCAGTTTGCCTTCCAAAGCCAGGCATACCAGTTTGCCTTCCAAAGTCAGGCATACCAGTTTGCCTTCCAAAGCCAGACATACCAGTTTGCCTTCCAAAGCCAGGCATACCAGTTTGCCTTCCAAAGCCAGGCATACCAGTTTGCCTTCCAAAGCCAGGCATACCAGTTTGCCTTCCAAAGCCAGGCATACCAGTTTGCCTTCCAAAGCCAGGCATACCAGTTTGCCTTCCAAAGCCAGGCATACCAGTTTGCCTTCCAAAGCCAGGCATATCAGTTTGCCTTCCAAAGCCAGGCATACCAGTTTTCCTTCCAAAGCCAGGCATACCAGTTTGCCTTCCAAAGCCAGGCATACCAGTTTGCCTTCCAAAGCCAGGCATGCCAGTTTGCCTTCCAAAGCCAGGCATACCAGTTTGCCTTCCAAAGCCAGGCATACCAGTTTGCCTTCCAAAGCCAGGCATACCAGTTTGCCTTCCAAAGCCAGACATACCAGTTTGCCTTTCAAAGCCAGACATACCAGTTTGCCTTCCAAAGCCAGGCATACCAGTTTGCCTTCCAAAGCTAGGCATACTAGTTTGCCTTCCAAAGCCAGGCATACCAGTTTGCCGTATTACCCTTTGGCCTCTCCCTGGCTCTTCATGTCTTCACAAGATGCATGAGTGCAGCCCTGAGCTTACAATTATTTAATCATCTTTCATATAATAATACTAATAATAACTACCTCTACGACTGGCTCATCTGCAACCCCTCAAAGCCGCACACTGGGTCTTACCAGTGAACAACTAAAAGAGAAACTTCCTCCAAGCCAAAGGTCACTTTTACTGGCATGACTCTGAACTTCCACACCATAAAGGTGTGCAGCATTCTTCTGCAACAATTCCAGTTGAACACATTCCAAAGTACAAACATTCCCACAATTGATTGGCATGCTTGTGGTGGCCTCCACAGTGACACAGCCTGCTGGCATTTGTTACATTTTGGCAGATGCTCTTATCCAAACAGTTCAGTTGTGAGTGCTTACATTTTCTTCTCGCCTGGTCCCAGTTGGAATCAAACCCACAATCCTGGCATTGCAAGCACCATGCTCTAGCTACCTGAGCCACACAGGACTGCTGCTTGGAACTCAAGAGGGACAGAAACACCTACATCTGAGTGACAAGGGCGTGCTACTCTACTCTGCAGCTGTGGAGAAAGAGAATCTACCTGACTACAGGTATCCCTTTCGGATCAATTCCGTCAAGGCAGGAAGTAGTGATGACCGATGCTTCACTAACAGGCTGGAGAGCAGTGTAGCAACACAGGATTGTACGTGGAGAGTGGTGCCCCAGGCATACCAGTTTACCTAGCCCTGAAACACTTTCTGCCTGTTCTCAAACATAAACATGTCCTGATACGATCAGACAATACATCGACAGTGTTTCACATCAACCATCAAGGGGGATTGAGGTCTGTACGATCCCTACAGGTGGCCCAACAACTCTTGACATGGCCTCCCTATGAGCTGTCCATCTCCCAGGCGAGTTTGCTTCCAAAGGTGGCAAATTTCTTGTCATAAGAGAAACTGCCCCGGGAGAATGGAGACTCCACCCACAAGTAGTGCCGATGATATGGCAGCGGTTCGGAATGGCACTTGGAAATGTTCGTCTCAGAGCAAACATCCCACTTCTCCCTCTGGTTCTCTGAAGGCCTGCTGTATGCATTGATTGTGAAGATAGCGCTGCAGTTGATAGCTGGTGTCTTATGGGTTCCTCATCAATCCTGCTATTTCCTTTCTGATCATAACTTTTTTTGTACATAATATTTCCAACATGATTTCCTATGACCGAAAACAGCTTCTGATCATCAGATCAGTGATTCCTAACCTCAATTTAGATGGAGATTTATACTTCAAATAGTCGGCCGCTGTGGATGTACTTCCTATTCCAGACCAGGCCCTAATCCCCAGGACTCAAAAGAGGAAGAAATGGAGCAAGAGAGGCAACAGAGCACAGCTCCCTGGCAGACTATGACGGCTCTACCCTCCATTCTGTTGGCGAACTTACAATCGCTAGAGCAAAAACTAGATGAGCTCTGTTCAAGACTACCCTATCAACGGGACCTGAAGACCTTTAATGTCTTATGTTTCTCTGAGTCGTGGCTGAACATGGACATGGATAATATACATCTAGCTGTTTGTTTAAGCATCTTCAAGACCGAATGGTAGCTTAAGGTTAAGGGGAAGGTGTGTGTCTCTTTGTTAATAAAAGTTGGTGTGTGTTAAGGGAATTTTTATCAAGAATGACTAATTATGTATACATTTCAATCAGGACTGACTAATCAGAATACTATTATGTTACTGTATATGTACTAATCAGAATACTATTATGTTACTGTATCTGTATGAATTTTCTTTTTAATCCTAGTACTGAATATAATGTGTGTAAATATAATCAAGAATTAGAACAATGACTGTCTGTACCATGGTAGAAATGAATGAACTTATAGCCAGACTGGCTAGAAGGCTTATCTACACAAGCTGGCCTTGGCTCGGTCATAAATGATCTTAATGGGGAGATGATGTGAGAACCATACAGCCATTGTACTAGAGCAGAGATGACATGTGCTAGTACTAAAACTAATGATGTCATTTTCAGTTTATAACCTGTGGTAATATGTGTAATGGGCAGTACTCTATTTCCTTTCTGAATAACTTTTTTTTTTGAATAAACGCTGCTGGTTGACTTTAAGACTGGGCTCTGTCCATTTTATACAAATAAGGGTCAAATAAAATCAAATCAAATCAAATCAAATCAAATTTGATTTGTCACATACCATGGTTAGCAGATGTTAATGCGAAGTGAGCGAAATGCTTGTGCTTCTAGTTCCGACAATGCAGTGATAACTCCAAGTAATCTAACTAACAATTCCAAAAACTACTGTCTTATACACAGTGTAAGGGGATAAGAATATGTACATAAGGATATATGAATGAGTGATGGTACAGAGCAGCATACAGTAGATGGTTCAAGACAGTATATACATATGAGATGAGTATGTAGACAAAGTAAACAAAGTGGCATAGTTAAAGTGGCTAGTGACATAAGAATGCAGTCGATGATCTAGAGTACAGTATATACATATGTTACTGAGATGAATAATGTAGGGTATGTTAACATTATATAAGGTAGCATTGTTTAAAGTGGCTAGTGAATATATTTATATAATCATTTCCCATCAATTCCCATTATTAAAGTGGCTGGAGTTGGGTCAGTGTCATAAATGATCTTAATGACAGTGTGTTGGCAGCAGCCACTCAATGTTAGTGATTGCTGTTTAACAGACTGATGGCCTTGAGATAGAAGCTGTTTTTCAGTCTCTCGGTCCCAGCTTTGATGCACCTGTACTGACCTCGCCTTCTGGATGATAGCGGTCATACAAATTCTTATGAATTGACAGAGTGTTTGATTTTAATTGGGTATTAAAACAGAGGAATTTAATTCCTGTAACAGTGTGTGATCTGTAATGTTAACGAAGCTTTGAGGTTTTGCTCGCCTGAGTTAGAATACCTCATGATAAGCTGCAGACCATACTATTTACTATTTTTCATAGCTGTCTATTTATCACCACAAACCGATACTGGCACTAAGACCACACTCAACAAGCTGTATAGGGCCATAAAATGCACATCAGAGGGGGCGCTCCTAGTGGATGGTGATTTTAATGCAGGGAAACTGAAATCTGTACTCCACATTCAGAAACGCATACAAAGCACTCCCTCGACCTACATTTGGAAAATATGACCATAACTTTATCTTCCTGATTCTTGCTTACAAGCAAAAACTCAAACAGGAAGTACCAGTGACACACTCAATACAGAAGTGGTCAGATGAAGCGGATGCTAAGATACAGGACGCCAGCACAGTCTGGAATATGTTTAGGGATTAATCCGATAACATTGAGGAGTTTACCACATCAGTCTCTGGATTCATTAATAGTTGCATCGACGACATCATCCCCACAGTGACCGTACGTACATATCCCAACCAGAAGCCATGGATTACAGGCAACATCCTCACTAAACCGTCAATACATCAATACAGGACTAAGATTGAATTCTACTATGCCGGCTCTGACTCTTGTCGGGTGAGAAAGGGTTTACAAACTATCATGGATTCCAAAGGGAAACACAGCCGCGAGCTGCCCAGTGACGCGTGCCTACCAGACAAGCTAAATTCCTTCTATGCTCGCTTCCTGACGCCCTCACACAGGTGGTGAGGATAGGCAACAACAAATCCGCCACGCTGATTCTGCCAGAACCATGCTGGTCCCAGGGGGACATCTTTCTCAGGGGACATCTTTCTAAAAAAAACATATTCTCTCTTCATCCCTCCTCCCACCATCATTCTTTCTACCTCTCTATCCCTCCATCCTTCATCCATACTCTCCCTCCCAAGTCCCTCCACTCCCCTCTCTCTCTATCTCTACCCCCAGTCCCTCCACTCCCCTCTCTTTCTACCTCTACCTCCCAGTCCTTCCACTCCCCCTCTCTCTACCCCCACAGTCCCTCCACTCCCCCTCTCTCTACCTCTCCCCCAGTTCCTCCACTCCCACCCTCTCTCTACCTCTCCCCCCAGTCCCTCCACTCTACTTCCCCAGTCCCCCCACTCCCTCCAAGCTGATTCTCAACACGGGGGCCCCTCAGGGATGAGTGCTCAGTCCACTCCCGTGCTCCCTGTTCACCCAACGAATGATTGGCCGAGCATAACTCCAACACCATCATTAAGTTTGTTGACTATGGTGGTGGCCTGATCACAGACGACGATGATAGAGCCTATAGGGAGGAGGTCAGTGACCTGGCAGTGTGGTGCCAGAGCAACAACTTCTCCCTCAATGTCAGCAAGAAACAGGAGTTGATGGTGGACTACAGGAAACGGAAGGCAGAGCACGTCCCCAGCGGGTCGAGAGCTTCAAATTCCTTGTTGTCCACCTCACTAAAGAATCATCATGGTCCACACACACCAAAACAGTCCTGAAGAAGGCACAACAATGATGCTTCCCAATCAGGAGGCAGAAAAGATTTGGCATGGGCTCTCAGGTACTCAAATGTTATACAGCTGCACCATTGAGAGCATCTTGATTGGCTGCATCACCGCTTGGTATGGCAACTGCTTGGAATCCGACTGCAATGCGCTAAGGGGGTAATGCATATGGCCAAGTACATCACTGGGGCTGAGCTTCCTGACATCCAGGATCTCTATACCAGGTAGTATCAGAGGAAGGCCCTAAAAATGGTCAAATACTCCAGCCATAGTCATAGACTGTTCTCTCTTCTCGCGCATGGCAATCAATACCGATGGACCAAATCTGGAATCAACAGGACCCTGAACAGATTCTACCTCCAAGTTGTAAGACTGCTAAATAGTTACAGTTGAAGTCGGAAGTTTACATACACTTAGATTGGAGTCATTAAAACTTGTTTTTCAACCACTCCACAAATTTATTTTTTACGAACTATAGCTACTATATCTACTTTGTGCATGACACAAGTAATTTTTCCTACAATTGTTTACAGACAGATTATTTCACTTAGAATTCACTGTATCACAATTCCAGTGGGTCAGAAGTTTACATACACTAAGTTGACTGTGCCTTTAAACAGCTTGGAAAATTCCAGACAATTATGTCATGGCTTTAGAAGCTTCTGATAGGCTAATTGACATCATTTAAGTCAATTGGAGGTGTACCTATTTCAAGGCCTACTTTCCAACTCAGTGCCTCTTTGCTTGCCATCATGGGAAAATCAAACGTAATCAGTCTGGTTCATCATTGGGAGCAATTTCCAAATGCCTGAAGGTACCACGTTCATCTGTACAAACAATAGTACACAAGTATAAACACCATGGGACCACGCAGTTGTCATACCGCTCAGGAAGGTGATGTTTTCTGTCTCCTAGAAATGAACGTACTTCCTTGTGAAAAGTGCAAATCAATCCCAGAACAACAGCAAAGCACCTTGTGAAGATGCTGGAGGAAACAGGTACAAAAATATCTATATCCACAGTAAGACAAGTCCTATATTGACATAACCTGAAAGGCCGCTCAGCAAGGAAGAAGCCACTGCTCCAAAACCGTGATGAAAAAGCCAGACTACGGTTTGAAACTGCACATGGGGACAAAGATCATACTTTTTGGAGAAATGTCCTCTGGTCTGATGAAACAAAAATATAACTGTTTGGCCATAATGACCATTGTTATGTTTGGAAGAAAAAGGGGGAGGCTTGCAAGCCAAAGAATACCATCCCAACCATGAATCACCGGGGTGGCAGCATCATGTTGTGGGGGTGCTTTGCTGCAGGCGGGACTGGTGCCCTTTACAAATAGATGGCATCATGAGGGAGGGAAATTCAGTGGATATATTGATGCAACATCCCAAGACATCAATCATGAAGTTAAAGCTTGGTTGCAAATGAATCTTCCAAATGGACAATGACCCAAATTTGTGGCAAAATGGCTTAAGGACAACAAAAACAAAGGTATTGTAGTGGCCATCACAAAGCCATGACCTCAATCCCATAGAAAATGTGTGGGCAGAACTGAAAACACGTGTGCGAGCAAGAAAGTCTACAAATCTGACATTGTGACACCAGCTCTGTCAGGAGGAATGGGCCAAAATTCATCCAACTTATTGTGGGAAGCTTGTGGAAGGCTACCCGAAACGTTTGACCCAAGTTTAACAATTTAAAGGCAATGCTACCAAATACTAATTGAGTGTATGCAAACTTCTGACCCACTGGGAATGTGATAAATGAAAGCTGAAATAAATCAGTATCTCTCCTATTATTCTGACATTTCACATTCTTAAAATAAAGTGACCCAAGACAGGGAATTTTTACTAGGATTAAATGTCAGGAATTGTGAAAAACTCAGTTTAAATGTATTGGGCCTAGGTGTATGTCAACTTCAACTCTAGATAGATAGTTAACCAATAGCTACCCAGACTATCTGCACTAAACTCTTTGACTCATCACATGCGCTTCTGCTACTGTTCATCTATCCTATTGCCTATTCCCTATTCCTATACGTTCTACCTCAATTCCCTTGTACCGCTGCACATCGACTCGGTTCTGGTACCCTGTGTACATAGCAAAGTTATGTACACAGTGGCGCAGTGGTTTAAGGTGCTGTATCTTAGTATTAGAGGCATCACTACAGACACCCTGGTTCAAATCCAGGCTGTATCACAACCAACTGTGATTGGGAGTCCCATAGGGGACAGCGTCGTCTGAGTTTGGCCGGTGTTGGTTGTCACTTGAGTTTGTTCTTAACTGACTTGCCTAGTTAAACTCAATGTGTTATTATTTCTCTTTTTTCTCTCTCAGTATTGTTGGAAAGGGCCTGTAAGGAAGCATTTCACTGTTAGTCTACACCTGTTGTTTACGAAGTATGTGACAAATGACCTTTTATTTGATTTGGTGGTTACTGACTTAATTACATTAGTATAGGCTAAAGTACCAAAATCCTTAAACAAAGCATTCCTATGTCGGAAATGTATGAACTTTTACTGAAAAAGTATTAATTTCAGCAAACAAAGAAAGGTTCCAACAACTCCAGAGGACAAACATAGGTGGGTGTTTCATAATTATTATTTCTTTCAACTATTGTGCTAGATTCCACAAAGCCTGGTCTCAGCTGCACTACGTTGGTGAAGTTCTTCCGAAACTTCCTTCACCATGGAGTGGAGTTTAGTCCGCTAGACAGACAACTAACTACTTGTATTCCACATTTAGCAATATCAGAGCTTGCAATATTGGGTTAAATGAGCTTATTGGGTTACATTAGCTTTTTGAGTTTAGTGGGTGTGTGACAAAATCTATCAATTGAACCACTTTTGCAGTAAAATATTTTACACAACCATTAAACACACATTGCATAAATGGGAGGCATTAATGATGTGAAGAAACATGGTTGTGTTTTGCTCTACCTCGAGTAGAAGTATCTCAAAAATGTGGGGCCCTTGCCACTAGCCGATCTGTCATCAACTCAGCAATGTCACTCACAGTCACAACATACAACATACTAGTGACGAGCTTCAATGCCATACAACACTCCTTCCGTGGCCTCCAACTGCTCTTAAACGCTAGTAAAACCAAATGCATGCTTTTCAACCGATCGCTGCCTGCACCCGCATGCCCGACTAGCATCACCACCCTGGATGGCTCCGACCTTGAATATGTGGACACCTATAAGTACCTAGGTGTCTGGCTAGACTGCAAACTCTCCTTCCAGACTCATATCAAACATCTCCAATCGAAAATCAAATCAAGAGTCGGCTTTCTATTCCGCAACAAAGCCTCCTTCACTCACGCTGCCAAGCTTACCCTAGTAAAACTGACTATCCTACCGATCCTCGACTTCGGCGATGTCATCTACAAAATTGCTTCCAACACTCTACTCAGCAAACTGGATGCAGTTTATCACAGTGCCATCCGTTTTGTCACTAAAGCACCTTATACTACCCACCACTGCGACTTGTATGCTCTAGTCGGCTGGCCCTCGCTACATATTCGTCGCCAGACCCACTGGCTCCAGGTCATCTACAAGGCCATGCTAGGTAAAGCTCCGCCTTATCTCAGTTCACTGGTCACGATGGCAACACCCACCCGTAGCACGCGCTCCAGCAGGTGTATCTCACTGATCATCCTTAAAGCCAACACCTCATTCGGCCACCTTTCGTTCCAGTACTCTGCTGCCTGTGACTGGAACGAATTGCAAAAATCGCTGAAGTTGGAGACTTTTATCTCCCTCACCAACTTCAAACATCAGCTATCTGAGCAGCTAACCGATCGCTGCAGCTGTACATAGTCTATTGGTAAATAGCCCACCCATTTTCACCTACCTCATCCCCAAAGTTTTTATTTATTTACTTTTCTGCTCTTTTGCACACCAATATCTCTACCTGTACATGATCATCTGATCATTTATCACTCCAGTGTTAATCTGCAATATTGTAATTATTCGCCTACCTCCTCATGCCTTTTGCACACATTGTATATAGACTCCCCTTTTTTCTACTGTGTTATTGACTTGTTAATTGTTTACTCCATGTGTAACTCTGTGTTGTCTGTTCACACTGCTATGCTTTATCTTGGCCAGGTCGCAGTTGCAAATGAGAACTTGTTCTCAACTAGCCTACCTGGTTAAATAAAGGTGAAGAAAAAAAAAAAAACTGGCAGTACATGTCATGTTCCTTTTTATACAGGAAAGATGTTTTAATTACTATATATTGTGTATATCATCCGTTGTAGTGAGTGACAGCGTAGTAATGGAGTATCCGCCCGACCATAACTCCAGGCATAAATACCTGGACTACTGGGATGAGAGATGCAAGACAGAGCAGTCTTTTGTTTCAGTCTCCAAGTTACAGAATCTACTGGAGCAACACGTCTGTGAATACCATCCTTGTGCTTGGTATGTGTTCTGTCCTTACTTGCTTAGCTATAGCTACTTGACATAATTTCTGAAGAAATATTGGGCCTTAGACATATTGCACAAATTAAATATTTGTGTCATCATTTGGTAATGTTGATGAAAAGAGTGGATAGGGACTGTTTGAGTTTTGGCTCTACAGCTAACATGATAGACCACAAGATGTCGCTGTAAAACAACTTTTGAAAATGTCCATGTTCAGGTTGCTCATAATATAATTATCCCAACCCTGCAAGTTCTTCAGCGCCTGATTAGGGAATTCTACACGAGTGATTGAAAGATTTTGTAGAGATGTATAAGCAGGTTTTGTAGCTTTTTAGTGCAATGCATCAATTTGAGCTACAAACATTTGCCGTTGAGCACACATCTTTCACTGATACCGGCAACAGACTGATGGTAGCCTACTGTGGTAGCCTACGCTGCCTATTATTTGAATGCAAGTGTTAACAGCATGGATTGATTAAAAATAAAATAATATTATTCTTTGCTATCCTACAGACACCCTACCCAAGCCCATGTGGCTATCTATCCCAGTTGTGACAACATTTCCTTGTGGAATACTACAGAATGTTGACAAAGGTGTTCAACATGCTTGCATTATTTTCATGGAATATCCCTCAGAAAACGCCCTGAATAATTTGATCCCAGTGCAGAGGATTCTAAAGTCAACCTTGCTGATTTGTGTTTGTCTCTGGCTTAAAGTGTTGCACTGTAGTTACAGTGACCATGCATGGGCCTAGGGGGCACTGTTGCTACAGTAATCTGTTGTCACTGCGCTACTGTAGGTTCCTTGTATGCACAGCAGGACTCTTGGTTGGGAGGGTGTGATGTTGAAAATGAGCATCAGGAAACGACAGGGGCTTTCTGGAATATGATGGGGGTAAGACCAGTGTCGTCAAGGGACTATGACAGGGTAAGACCAGTGTCGTCATGAGCTAGGCACCCGGCACGCACTCCTCCATGGAAAACTGTCGTCTTTCTTACGCAGCACTGGGAGAGAAATTTCCCTCAGATCAAACAGGTTCATTTAGATCTGATATCAAATTGCCTCTCTGCTCATACAGTGGTGTGGTGTTGACTACAGTGCTGAGAAAACGTTTGTGAACCCTTTAGGAATGTCTGTATTTCTGCATAAATTTGACCTAAAATGCGAACAGATTTTCATCTAAAGTCCTTATAATAGATAAAGTGAACCTGATTAAACAATTAAGACAAAAACAAGTTATTTATTGAGCAAATTGATCCAACACTCAATTTATTTGTCAGAAACAGTATGCAAACCTATAGCTTGACCAGCTCAATTAAATCAAATCAAATGTTATTTGTCACAGGCGCCAAATACACCACCTTACAGCTTAATTACAAGCCCTTAGCCAACAATGCAGTTTTAAGAAAATCCCCCAAAAAGTAAGTGATAAGAATAACAAATAATTAAACAGCAGCAGTAAATAACAATAGCAGGGCTATATACAGGGGGTACTGGTACAGAGTCAATGTGGAGGCTATATACAGGGGGTACTGGTACAGAGTCAATGTGGAGGCTATATACAGGGGGTACTGGTACAGAGTCAATGTGGAGGCTATATACAAGGGGTACTGGTACAGAGTCAATGTGGAGGCTATATACAGGGGGTACTGGTACAGAGTCAATGTGGAGGCTATATACAGGGGGTACTGGTACAGAGTCAATGTGGAGGCTATATACAGGGGGTACCGGTACAGAGTCAATGTGGAGGCTATATACAGGGGTACCGGTACAGAGTCAATGTGGAGGCTATATACAGGGGTACTGGTACAGAGTCAATGTGGAGGCTATATACAGGGGGTACTGGTACAGAGTCAATGTGGAGGCTATATACAGGGGTACCGGTACAGAGTCAATGTGGAGGCTATATACAGGGGTACCAGTACAGAGTCAATGTGGAGGCTATATACAGGGGGTACCAGTACAGAGTCAATGTGGAGGCTATATACAGGGGTACCAGTACAGAGTCAATGTGGAGGCTATATACAGGGGTACCAGTACAGAGTCAATGTGGAGGCTATATACAGGGGGTACCTGTACTTAGTCAATGTGGAGGCTATATACAGGGGTACCAGGGGTACAGAGTCAATGTGGAGGCTATATACAGGGGTACCAGTACAGAGTCAATGTGGAGGCTATATACAGGGGGTACTGGTACAGAGTCAATGTGGAGGCTATATACAGGGGGTACTGGTACAGAGTTAATGTGGAGGCTATATACAGGGGGTACCGGTACTTAGTCAATGTGGAGGCTATATACAGGGGGTACCAGTACAGAGTTAATGTGGAGGCTATATACAGGGGTACCGGTACAGAGTCAATGTGGAGGCTATATACAGGGGGTACCAGTACAGAGTCAATGTGGAGGCTATATACAGGGGTACCGGTACAGAGTCAATGTGGAGGCTATATACAGGGGGTACCGGTACAGAGTCAATGTGGAGGCTATATACAGGGGTACCGGTACAGAGTCAATGTGGAGGCTATATACAGGGGGTACCGGTACAGAGTCAATGTGGAGGCTATATACAGGGGGTACCAGTACAGAGTCAATGTGGAGGCTATATACAGGGGGTACCGGTACAGAGTCAATGTGGAGGCTATATACAGGGGTACCAGTACAGAGTCAATGTGGAGGCTATATACAGGGGTACTGGTACAGAGTCAATGTGGAGGCTATATACAGGGGGTACTGGTACAGAGTCAATGTGGAGGCTATATACAGGGGTACCAGTACAGAGTCAATGTGGAGGCTATATACAGGGGGTACCGGTACAGAGTCAATGTGGAGGCTATATACAGGGGGTACCAGTACAGAGTCAATGTGGAGGCTATATACAGGGGGTACCGGTACTTAGTCAATGTGGAGGCTATATACAGGGGTACCAGTACAGAGTCAATGTGGAGGCTATATACAGGGGTACCAGTACAGAGTCAATGTGGAGGCTATATACAGGGGTACTGGTACAGAGTCAATGTGGAGGCTATATACAGGGGTACTGGTACAGAGTCAATGTGGAGGCTATATACAGGGGTACCGGTACAGAGTCAATGTGGAGGCTATATACAGGGGTACTGGTACAGAGTCAATGTGGAGGCTATATACAGGGGGTACTGGTACAGAGTCAATGTGGAGGCTATATACAGGGGTACCAGTACAGAGTCAATGTGGAGGCTATATACAGGGGTACCAGTACAGAGTCAATGTGGAGGCTATATACAGGGGTACCAGTACAGAGTCAATGTGGAGGCTATATACAGGGGTACCAGTACAGAGTCAATGTGGAGGCTATATACAGGGGTACCAGTACAGAGTCAATGTGGAGGCTATATACAGGGGGTACCAGTACAGAGTCAATGTGGAGGCTATATACAGGGGGTACCGGTACAGAGTCAATGTGGAGGCTATATACAGGGGGTACTGGTACAGAGTCAATGTGGAGGCTATATACAGGGGTACCAGTACAGAGTCAATGTGGAGGCTATATACAGGGGTACCAGTACAGAGTCAATGTGGAGGCTATATACAGGGGGTACGGTACAGAGTCAATGTGGAGGCTATATACAGGGGGTACCAGTACAGAGTCAATGTGGAGGCTATATACAGGGGGTACCAGTACAGAGTCAATGTGGAGGCTATATACAGGGGGTACCAGTACAGAGTCAATGTGGAGGCTATATACAGGGGGTACCAGTACAGAGTCAATGTGGAGGCTATATACAGGGGTACCGGTACAGAGTCAATGTGGAGGCTATATACAGGGGGTACTGGTACAGAGTCAATGTGGAGGCTATATACAGGGGGTACTGGTACAGAGTCAATGTGGAGGCTATATACAGGGGTACCGGTACAGAGTCAATGTGGAGGCTATATACAGGGGTACTGGTACAGAGTCAATGTGGAGGCTATATACAGGGGGTACTGGTACAGAGTCAATGTGGAGGCTATATACAGGGGTCGGTACAGAGTCAATGTGGAGGCTATATACAGGGGTACCGGTACAGAGTCAATGTGGAGGCTATATACAGGGGTACCAGTACAGAGTCAATGTGGAGGCTATATACAGGGGGTACCAGTACAGAGTCAATGTGGAGGCTATATACAGGGGTACCAGTACAGAGTCAATGTGGAGGCTATATACAGGGGTACCGGTACAGAGTCAATGTGGAGGCTATATACAAGGGGTACCGGTACAGAGTCAATGTGGAGGCTATATACAGGGGTACCGGTACAGAGTCAATGTGGAGGCTATATACAGGGGTACTGGTACAGAGTCAATGTGGAGGCTATATACAAGGGGTACCGGTACAGAGTCAATGTGGAGGCTATATACAAGGGGTACCGGTACAGAGTCAATGTGGAGGCTATATACAAGGGGTACCGGTACAGAGTCAATGTGGAGGCTATATACAAGGGGTACCGGTACAGAGTCAATGTGGAGGCTATATACAAGGGGTACCGGTACAGAGTCAATGTGGAGGCTATATACAAGGGGTACCGGTACAGAGTCAATGTGGAGGCTATATACAAGGGGGTACCGGTACTTAGTCAATGTGGAGGCTATATACAAGGGGTACCGGTACAGAGTCAATGTGGAGGCTATATACAGGGGGTACCGGTACTTAGTCAATGTGGAGGCTATATACAGGGGGTACCGGTACTTAGTCAATGTGGAGGCTATATACAGGGGGTACCGGTACTTAGTCAATGTGGAGGCTATATACAGGGGGTACCGGTACTTAGTCAATGTGGAGGCTATATACAGGGGTACCGGTACTTAGTCAATGTGGAGGCTATATACAGGGGGTACCGGTACTTAGTCAATGTGGAGGCTATATACAGGGGTACCGGTACTTAGTCAATGTGGAGGCTATATACAGGGGTACCGGTACTTAGTCAATGTGGAGGCTATATACAGGGGTACCGGTACTTAGTCAATGTGGAGGCTATATACAGGGGTACCGGTACTTAGTCAATGTGGAGGCTATATACAGGGGGTACCGGTACTTAGTCAATGTGGAGGCTATATACAAGGGGTACCGGTACTTAGTCAATGTGGAGGCTATATACAGGGGGTACCGGTACTTAGTCAATGTGGAGGCTATATACAAGGGGTACCGGTACTTAGTCAATGTGGAGGCTATATACAAGGGGTACCGGTACTTAGTCAATGTGGAGGCTATATACAAGGGGTACCGGTACTTAGTCAATGTGGAGGCTATAAACAGGGGGTACCGGTACTTAGTCAATGTGGAGGCTATATACAAGGGGTACGGTACTTAGTCAATGTGGGGCTATATACAAGGGGTACGGTACTTAGTCAATGTGGAGGCTATATACAGGGGGTACCGGTACTTAGTCAATGTGGAGGCTATATACAGGGGGTACCGGTACTTAGTCAATGTGGAGGCTATATACAGGGGTACCGGTACTTAGTCAATGTGGAGGCTATATACAGGGGTACCGGTACTTAGTCAATGTGGAGGCTATATACAAGGGGTACCGTACTTAGTCAATGTGGAGGCTATATACAGGGGGTACCGGTACTTAGTCAATGTGGAGGCTATATACAGGGGGTACCGGTACTTAGTCAATGTGGAGGCTATATACAGGGGGTACCGGTACTTAGTCAATGTGGAGGCTATATACAGGGGTACCGGTACTTAGTCAATGTGGAGGCTATATACAGGGGGTACCGGTACTTAGTCAATGTGGAGGCTATATACAGGGGTACCGGTACTTAGTCAATGTGGAGGCTATATACAGGGGGTACCGGTACTTAGTCAATGTGGAGGCTATATACAGGGGTACCGGTACTTAGTCAATGTGGAGGCTATATACAGGGGGTACCGGTACTTAGTCAATGTGGAGGCTATATACAGGGGGTACCGGTACTTAGTCAATGTGGAGGCTATATACAGGGGGTACCGGTACTTAGTCAATGTGGAGGCTATATACAGGGGGTACCGGTACTTAGTCAATGTGGAGGCTATATACAGGGGTACCGGTACTTAGTCAATGTGGAGGCTATATACAAGGGGTACCGGTACTTAGTCAATGTGGAGACTATATACAGGGGGTACCGGTACTTAGTCAATGTGGAGACTATATACAGGGGGTACCGGTACAGAGTCAATGTGGAGGCTATATACAAGGGGTACCGGTACTTAGTCAATGTGGAGGCTATATACAGGGGGTACCAGTACAGAGTCAATGTGGAGGCTATATACAGGGGGTACCGGTACTTAGTCAATGTGGAGGCTATATACAGGGGTACCAGTACAGAGTCAATGTGGAGGCTATATACAGGGGTACCGGTACTTAGTCAATGTGGAGGCTATATACAGGGGGTACCAGTACAGAGTCAATGTGGAGGCTATATACAGGGGTACCGGTACTTAGTCAATGTGGAGGCTATATACAGGGGGTACCGGTACTTAGTCAATGTGGAGGCTATATACAGGGGGTACCGGTACAGAGTCAATGTGGAGGCTATATACAGGGGGTACCGGTACTTAGTCAATGTGGAGGCTATATACAGGGGGTACCGGTACTTAGTCAATGTGGAGGCTATATACAGGGGTACCGGTACTTAGTCAATGTGGAGGCTATATACAGGGGGTACCGGTACAGAGTCAATGTGGAGGCTATATACAGGGGGTACCGGTACAGAGTCAATGTGGAGGCTATATACAGGGGGTACCGGTACAGAGTCAATGTGGAGGCTATATACAGGGGGTACCGGTACTTAGTCAATGTGGAGGCTATATACAGGGGGTACCGGTACAGAGTCAATGTGGAGGCTATATACAGGGGTACCGGTACAGAGTCAATGTGGAGGCTATATACAGGGGGTACCGGTACAGAGTCAATGTGGAGGCTATATACAAGGGGTACCGGTACAGAGTCAATGTGGAGGCTATATACAAGGGGTACCGGTACAGAGTCAATGTGGAGGCTATATACAAGGGGTACCGGTACAGAGTCAATGTGGAGGCTATATACAGGGGGTACCGGTACTTAGTCAATGTGGAGGCTATATACAGGGGGTACCGGTACTTAGTCAATGTGGAGGCTATATACAGGGGGTACCGGTACTTAGTCAATGTGGAGGCTATATACAAGGGGTACCGGTACAGAGTCAATGTGGAGGCTATATACAGGGGGTACCGGTACTTAGTCAATGTGGAGGCTATATACAGGGGTACCGGTACTTAGTCAATGTGGAGGCTATATACAGGGGGTACCGGTACTTAGTCAATGTGGAGGCTATATACAGGGGTACCGGTACTTAGTCAATGTGGAGGCTATATACAGGGGTACCGGTACAGAGTCAATGTGGAGGCTATATACAGGGGTACCGGTACTTAGTCAATGTGGAGGCTATATACAGGGGGTACCGGTACTTAGTCAATGTGGAGGCTATATACAAGGGGTACCGGTACAGAGTCAATGTGGAGGCTATATACAGGGGGTACCGGTACTTAGTCAATGTGGAGGCTATATACAAGGGGTACCGGTACAGAGTCAATGTGGAGGCTATATACAAGGGGTACCGGTACTTAGTCAATGTGGAGGCTATATACAGGGGGTACCGGTACTTAGTCAATGTGGAGGCTATATACAGGGGTACCGGTACTTAGTCAATGTGGAGGCTATATACAGGGGGTACCGGTACTTAGTCAATGTGGAGGCTATATACAGGGGGTACCGGTACTTAGTCAATGTGGAGGCTATATACAGGGGGTACCGGTACTTAGTCAATGTGGAGGCTATATACAGGGGGTACCGGTACTTAGTCAATGTGGAGGCTATATACAGGGGTACCGGTACTTAGTCAATGTGGAGGCTATATACAGGGGTACCGGTACTTAGTCAATGTGGAGGCTATATACAGGGGTACCGGTACTTAGTCAATGTGGAGGCTATATACAGGGGTACCGGTACTTAGTCAATGTGGAGGCTATATACAGGGGTACCGGTACTTAGTCAATGTGGAGGCTATATACAGGGGTACCGGTACTTAGTCAATGTGGAGGCTATATACAGGGGTACCGGTACTTAGTCAATGTGGAGGCTATATACAGGGGTACCGGTACTTAGTCAATGTGGAGGCTATATACAGGGGTACCGGTACTTAGTCAATGTGGAGGCTATATACAGGGGTACCGGTACTTAGTCAATGTGGAGGCTATATACAGGGGTACCGGTACTTAGTCAATGTGGAGGCTATATACAGGGGTACCGGTACTTAGTCAATGTGGAGGCTATATACAGGGGTACCGGTACTTAGTCAATGTGGAGGCTATATACAGGGGTACCGGTACTTAGTCAATGTGGAGGCTATATACAGGGGGTACCGGTACTTAGTCAATGTGGAGACTATATACAGGGGTACCGGTACTTAGTCAATGTGGAGACTATATACAGGGGTACCGGTACTTAGTCAATGTGGAGACTATATACAGGGGTACCGGTACTTAGTCAATGTGGAGGCTATATACAGGGGTACGGTACTTAGTCAATGTGGAGGCTATATACAGGGGGTACCGGTACTTAGTCAATGTGGAGGCTATATACAGGGGTACCGGTACTTAGTCAATGTGGAGGCTATATACAGGGGTACCGGTACTTAGTCAATGTGGAGGCTATATACAGGGGGTACCGGTACTTAGTCAATGTGGAGGCTATATACAGGGGGTACCGGTACTTAGTCAATGTGGAGGCTATATACAGGGGTACCGGTACTTAGTCAATGTGGAGGCTATATACAGGGGTACCGGTACTTAGTCAATGTGGAGGCTATATACAGGGGTACCGGTACTTAGTCAATGTGGAGGCTATATACAGGGGTACCGGTACTTAGTCAATGTGGAGGCTATATACAGGGGGTACCGGTACTTAGTCAATGTGGAGGCTATATACAGGGGTACCGGTACTTAGTCAATGTGGAGGCTATATACAGGGGTACCGGTACTTAGTCAATGTGGAGGCTAT
Organism: Oncorhynchus nerka; assembly: GCF_034236695.1. NCBI lineage: Eukaryota > Metazoa > Chordata > Actinopteri > Salmoniformes > Salmonidae > Oncorhynchus > Oncorhynchus nerka. The sequence goes on from NC_088415.1 coordinate 57,133,347, forward strand.
ATACAGGGGTACCGGTACTTAGTCAATGTGGAGGCTATATACAGGGGGTACCGGTACTTAGTCAATGTGGAGGCTATATACAGGGGGTACCGGTACTTAGTCAATGTGGAGGCTATATACAGGGGGTACCGGTACTTAGTCAATGTGGAGGCTATATACAGGGGGTACCGGTACTTAGTCAATGTGGAGGCTATATACAGGGGGTACCGGTACTTAGTCAATGTGGAGGCTATATACAGGGGTACCGGTACTTAGTCAATGTGGAGGCTATATACAGGGGGTACCGGTACTTAGTCAATGTGGAGGCTATATACAGGGGTACCGGTACTTAGTCAATGTGGAGACTATATACAGGGGGTACCGGTACTTAGTCAATGTGGAGGCTATATACAGGGGGTACCGGTACTTAGTCAATGTGGAGGCTATATACAGGGGGTACCGGTACTTAGTCAATGTGGAGGCTATATACAGGGGGTACCGGTACAGAGTCAATGTGGAGGCTATATACAGGGGGTACCGGTACAGAGTCAATGTGTCAATGTGTGGAGGCACCGTTGTCGAGGTACTTGAGGTAATTATGTACATGTAGGTAGAGTTATTAAAGTGGCTTTGCATAGATAATAAACAGAGAGTAGCAGCAGCATAGGCAATGCAAATAGTCTGAGTAGCCATTTGATTAGGTGTTCAGGAGTCTTATGGCTTGGGGGTAGAAGCTGTCTAGAAACTTCTTGGACCTAGACTTGACGCTCCGGTCCCGCATGCCGTGCGGTAGCAAAGAGAACAGTCTATGACTAAGGTGGTTGGAGTTCTTTGTATTAAGAGTAGTAAAACATTTAGTATTTGATTCCGTATTCCTTGCATGCAATGACCACACCAAGCTTGTGGCTCTACAAACTTGTTGGATGCATTTGTAGATTGTTTTCGGCATGGTTATGTTTTGCACAACAATAACTGAATGGTGAATAATGACTTGTGCCCATTTTGGAGTCACTTTTATTGTTAGTAAGAATAGACAATGTTTCTGAACACTTCATGTGGATGCTACCATGATCAAGGATAATCATGAATACATCTTGAATAATGATCAGTTAGAAGGTTACAGAGGCAAAAAGATCATACCCCCCCCACCCCACCCCAAATGCCAACCTCCCCTGTTATTGGTAATGGTGATAAGTTTGGTTGTAGCCACTGTATCTCTCACTCATCATTATTCATGATTCATTCACATTTTTTCTTAATCATGAAAAATAAAATGACTCCAGTCATCTTTCACCATTAAGTTAAAACATAACCAAAAACACAACCAAAACAAACTGCAACTGCATCCAATGAAGTCATTGCGTGCAAGGATTATGGGACCAAATACTAAACTTTTGACTACTTTAATTAACTTCTTAGGGCTGGAATCCCGTTAATGGGATCGATATGACAATAGCCAGGGAAAGTTCAGGGTGCCAAATTCAAAAATAACAGAAATCTCATAATTAAAATTCCTCAAACATACAAGTATTTTATACCATTTTAAAGGTAATCATGTTGTAAATCCCACCACGGTGTCCAATTTCAAATAGGCTTTACAGCGAAAGCACCACAAACGATTATGTTAGATCAGAGCCAAGTCACAGAAAAACACAGCCATTTTCCTAGCCAAAGAGTGGAGTTAACCTTTGATGATCTTCATCAGATTGACACTCATAGGACTTCATATTACACAATACATGTATGTTTTGTTTGATAAAGTTCATATTCATATCCAAAAATCTCAGTATACATTGGCGCGTAATGTTCAGTAGTTCCAAAAACATCCGGTGATTTTGCAGAGAGCCACATCAATTTACAGAAATACTCATTATAAATGTTGATGAAAATACAAGTGTTATACATGGAAATATAGATCAACTTCCCCTTAATGCAACCATTGTGTCAGATTTCAAAAAAGCTTTACGGATAAAGCAAACCATGCAATAATCTGAGTACGGCGCTCAGAGACCCGACAAGCCAAAAATATATCCGCCATATTGTGCAGTCAACAGACGTCAGAAATAACATTATAAATATTCACTTACCTTTGATGATCTTCATCAGAATGCACTCCCAGGAATCCCAGTTTCACAATAAATGTTTGATTTGTTCGATAATGTCCATCATTTATGTCCAAATAGCTTTTGTTAGCGCTTTTGGTAAACAAATCAAAACTCACGAAGCTCGTTCACTAGTTGCAGACGAAATGTCAAAAAGTTCCGTTACAGTCCGTAGAAACATGTCAAACTGTCACGAACCTTGCTGAAGATGGTGCCTCTTCCTGTTCGGGCGGTGCTCGGCGGTCGTCGTCGCCGGCCTATTAGCTGCCATCGATTCCCTTTCTGTTTGTTTTGGGTTATTGGGTAATTGGGTACACCTGTTTTGTATTAGGGTTTGTTTGTAGGGTATTTAAGGGCACTAGGCCCGCTGGGTATTTGTGCGGGCTTGTTCTTGTTACTCTGTGTTTGATGGTGTGAGTTATTCGTGTATTTATTCTCCGGACTATTTTGTCCTGTTGTTTGGACTGGCAACTTATATACGCCCTGTGTGTTGGCGTGACTGTTTTGTTTCGCTGGGGAATAAATTTGAAAGAAAGACTGAACCCTGCTCTCTGCGCCTGATTCCACCCACCACTCCTAGTTGATCGTAACACAAACAATGTATAGAATCAATCTTTAGGATGTTTTTAACATAAATCTTCAATAATGTTCCAACCGGAGAATTCCTTTGTCTTCAAAAAAGCAAATGGAACGCAGCTACCTCTCATGTGAATGCGCATGACCAGCTCGTGGCTGCTGGCAGACCTCTGACTCATTCCCCTCTCATTCAGCCCCCCTTCACAGTAGAAGCCTCAAACAAGTTTCTAAAGACAGTTGACATCTAGTGGAAGCCTTAGGAAGTGCAATATGACCCACTGTGTCTTCAATAGGGGCTGAGTTGAAAATCGACCAACCTCAGATTTCCCACTTCCTGGTTGGATTTCGTCTCAGGTTCTGTTATACTCACAGACATCATTTCAAAAGTTTTAGAAACTTCAGAGTGTTTTCTATACAAATATACTAATAATATGCATATATTAGGAACTGGGACTGAGGAGCAGGCAGTTTACTCTGGGCACCTCGGGGCACCTTATTTACCCAAGCTACTCAATACTGCCCCCAGCCACTTAATTGAGTTTATTAATCTAGAGGTCCACATACTTTTTCAGACAAAGAAATGTAATATTGGATAATTTTCTCAACGAATAAATGGAAATAGTACAATTGTGTTTGTGTTATTTTTTAAGTTATAGAGCATGGTTTGGGTTGCCCACATTCTCCACCATATGTAGCAGGCTCAAGGGTGTGGGGTTTCCACGTCACCAAGTTCAATAACAAAACATGCACCAGTAGCACAACTAGAATGCAAATGGGGAGTTTATTAAGGATTTTTGTACACAGGGAAAGAAGGGGGAATTCACCAATCACCTCACAGTTCACAAGCCATTCTCGTTGTCCGTTCTGCTTTCCCCTCAATAACCACTCCCCTCACCTCTCCCTGTCGTCAGCCGCAATATACAGATGAAGTCGGAAGTTTACATACACTTAGGTTGGAGTCATTAAAACTCCTTTTTCAACCACTCCACAAATTTCTTGTTAACAAACTATAGTTTTTGCAAGTCGGTTAGGACATCTATTATTAAGTTATTAAGTTTTCCAACAATTGTTTACAGACAGATTATTTCTCTTATATTTCACTGTTTCACAATTCCAGAGGGTCAAAAGTTTACAAACACTAAGTTGACTGTGCCTTTAAACAGCTTGGATTCCAAAATTCCAGAAAATTTTGTCATAGCTTTAGAATCTTCTGATAGGCTAATTGACATAATTTGAGTCAATTGGAGGTGTACCTGTGGATGTATTTCAAGGCCTACCTTCAAACCCAGTGCCTCATTGCTTGACATCATGGGAAAATCAAAAGAAATCAGCCCAAAAAATTGTAGACCTCCACAAGCCTGATTCATCCTTGGGAGCAATTTCCAAGCGCCTGAAGGTACCACGTTCATTTGTACAAACAATAGTACGCAAGTATAAACACCATGGGACCACACAGCTGTCATACCACTTAGGAAAGACACACGTTCTGTCTCCTAGAGGCTAACGTACTTTGGTGCGAAAAGTGCAAATCAATCCCAGAACAACAGCAAGGACCTTGTGAAGATTCTGGAGGAAACAGGTACTAAAGTATCTATATCCACAGTAAAACGATTCTTATATTGATATAACCTGAAAGGTCGCTCAGCAAGGAAGAAGCCACTGCTCAAGAACCGCCACAAAAAAGCCAGACTACGGTTTGAAACTGGACATGGGGACAAAGATCATACTTTTTGGAGAAATGTCCTCTGGTCTGATGAAACAAAAATAGAACTGTTTGGCCCTCACGACGATTGTTATGTTTGGAGGAAAAAGGGGGAGGCTTTCAAGCCGAAGAACATCATCTCAACCGTGAAGCACAGGGGTGGCAGCATCATGTTGTGGGGATGCTTTGCTGCAGGAGGGACTGGTGCACTTCACAAAATAGATGACATCATCAGGCAGGAAAATTCTGCGGATATATTGAAGCAACATCTCAAGACATCAGTCAGGAAGTTAAAGCTTGGTCGCAAATGGGTCTTCCAATTGGACAATGACCCCATGCATACTTCCAAAGTTGTGGCAAAATGGCTTAAGGACAACAAAGTCAAGCTATTGGAGTGGCCATCACAAAGCCCTGACCTCAATTCCAGAGAGATTTGTGGGCAGAACTGAAAACGCGTGTGCGAGCAAAGCGTCTGTGAGGCCTACAAACCTGACTTGGTTACACCAGCTCTGTCAGGAGGAACGAGACAAAATTCACCCAACTTATTGTGGGAAGCTTGTGGAAGGCTACCCAAAATGTTTGACACAAGCTAAACAATGTAAAGGCAATACTACCAAATATGAATTAGGAGTATGTAAACTTCTGACCCACTGGGAATGTGATGAAAGAAATAAAAGCTGAAATAAATCATTCTCTAAACTATTATGCTGACATTTCACATTCTTAAAATAAGGGGGTGATCCTAACTGACCTAAAACATGGATTTTTTTACTAGGATTATATGTCAGGAATTGTGAAAAACTGAGTATTTGGCTAAACTGTATACACTACCGTTCAAAAGTTTGGGGTCTCTTAGAAATGTCCTTGTTTTTGAAAGAAAAGCACATTTGTTTGTCCATTAAAATGACATCAAATTGATCATAAATACAGTGTAGACATTGATAATGTTGTAAATTACTATTGTAGCTAGAAATGGCAGATTTTTTAAATGGAATATCTACTTAGGCGTACAGAGGCCCATTAGCAGCAACCATCACTCCTGTGTTCCAATGGCACGTTGTGTTAGCTAATCCAATTTTAAAAGGCTAATTTATCATTAGAAAACCCTTTTTCAATTATGTTAGCAGAGCTGAAAACTGTTGTTCTGATTAAAGAAGCAATAAAACTGGCCTTTAGACTAGTTGAGGATCTGGAGCATCAGCATTTGGGGGTTCAATTACAAGCTCAAAATGGACAAACAAATAACTTTCTTCTGGAACTCGTCAGTTAATTCGTGTTCTGAGAAATTAATTTTATTCCATGCGAGAAATTGCCAAGAAACTGAAGATCTCATGCAATGCTGTGCACTACTCCCTTCACAGAACAACGCAAACCAGAATAGAAAGAGGAGTGGGAGGCCCCGGTGCAAAACTGAGCAAGAGGACAAGTACAGTAGAGTGTCTAGTTTGAGAAACAGACGCCTCACAAGTCCTCAACAGGCAGCTTCATTAAATAGTACCCGCAAAACACCAGTCTCAACGTCAACAGTGAAGAGGCGACTTCGGGATTCTAGCCTTCTAGGCAGAGTTCCTCCGTCCAGTGTCTGTGTTCTTTTGCCCATCTTAATCTTTATTTTTATTGGCCAGTCAGAGATATGCCTTTTTCTTTGCAACTCTGCCTAGAAGGCCAGCATCCCAGTTGCGTCTCACAGGCTGGACTGAGGGTTTTGTAGGCCTGTTGTAATGGCAGGTCCTCACCAGACATCACCAGTAAACAACGTCGCCTATGGGCACAAACCCACCCTTGCTGGACCAGACAGGACTGGCAAAATGTGCTCTTCACTGACGAGTCGCGGTTTTGTCTCACCAGGGGTGTTGGTCGGATTCGAGTTTATCATCCAAGGAATGACCATTACACCGAGGCCTGTACTCTGGAGTGGGATCGATTTGGAGGTGGAGGGTCCCTCATGGTCTTGGGCGGAGTGTCACAGCATCATCGGACTGGCAATCTCAATGCCGTTTGTTGCAGGGAAGACATCCTCCTCCCTCATGTGGTACCCTTCCTGCAGGCTCATCCTGACATGACCCCATTCTGCTTGTTCTGTGTGTGATTTCCTGCAAGACAGGAATGTCAGTGTTCTGCCATGGCCACAGAAGAGCCCGGATCTCAATCTCATTGAGCACATGGGGCGGCAGGGTAGCCTAGTGGTTAGAGCATTGGACTAGTAACTGGAAGGTTGCAAGTTCAAATCCCTGAGCTGACAAGGTACAAATCTGTCGTTCTGCCCTTGAACAGGCAGTTAACCCACTGTTCCTAGGCCGTCATAGAAAATAAGAATTTGTTCTTAATTGACTTTCCTAGTTAAGTTAAGGTAAAACAAAAAACAAATAATAAAAAACATCTGGGACCTGTTTGATCGGAGGGTTAGGGCCATTCCTCCCAGAAATGTCCAGGAAGTTGCAGGTGCCTTTGTGGAAGAGCGGGGCAAGAACTGGCTAATCTGGTGCAGTCAATGAGGAGGAGATGCACTGCAGTACTTAATGCAGCTGGTGGCCACACCAGATACTGACTGTTACTTTTGATTTTGCGCCCCCCCCCCCTTCATTCAGTGACACATTAATCCATTTCTATTAGTCACTTGTCTGTGGAACTTGTTCAGTTTATGTCTCAGTTGTTGAATGTTGTTATGTTCATACAAATATTTATGCATGTTAAGTTTGCTGAAACAAAACGCAGTTGACTGTGAGAGGACGTTTCTTTTTTTGCTGAGTTTACATACACCGGACAAAAATATAAACACAATATGCAGCAATTCCAAAGATTTTACTGATCTACAGTTCATATAAGGACATCAGTCAGTTGAAATAAATGTATTAGGCTCTAATCTATGGATTTCACATGACTGGGAATATAGATACCTCAGATACCTTGGTCACAGATGCCATTAAAAAAAGTCGCATAGAGTTGGTCAGGCTGTTGATTGGGGCCTGTAGAATGTTGTCCCACTTCTCTTCAATGATTGTGCAGTGAAGTTCCTGGATATTGACGGAACTGGAACACGCTGTCGTACACGTCGATCCAGAGTATCCCAAACATGCTCAATGGGTGACATGTCTGGTCCGTATGCAGGCCATGGAAGAACTGGGACATTTTCAGATTCCAGGAATCATGTACAGCTCCTTGAGACATGAGGCCGAGCATTATCTCGGTGAAACATGAGGTAATGGCACCGGATGAATGGCACGACAACGGACCTCAGGATCTCTTCACGGTATATCTGTGCATTCAAATTGCCATCTATAAATGCAATTGTGTTCGTTGTCCATAGATTATGTATTCCCATACCATAACTCCACAGCCACCATGGTGCACTCTGTTCACAACATTGAAATCAGCAAACCGCTTGCCCACCCGATGCCATACATACTGTCTGACATCTGGCCGGTACAGTTGAACCTAGGATTATTCCATGAAGAGCACACTTCTCTAGCGTGCTAGTGGCAATCAAAGGTGAGCATTTGCACCCTAAGTCGGTTATGACGCCGAACTGCAGGCCAAGGCCCTGCTGAGGATGAAGAGCACGCAGATTAGCTTCACTGAAACTGTTTCTGATAGTTTGTGCAGAAATTCTTTGGTTGTGCACACCCACAGTTTCATCAGCTATCAGGGTGGCCGGTCTCAGACCACCCCGCAGGTGAAGAATCTGGATGTGGAGGTCCTGGGCTGGCATTGTTACACATGGTCTGCGGTTGTAAGGCTGGTTGGAAGTACTGCCAAATTCTCTAAAACGACGTTGAAGGCAGTTTATGGTAAAGAAGTTAACATTCTATTCTCTGGAAATAGCTCTGGTGGACATTGTGTGGCATTGTGTGACAAAACTTCACATTTTAGATTGACCTTTTATTGTCACAGCACAAGGTGTACCTGCTTCTTGATATGCCACACCTGCCAGGAGGATTATTTTGGCAAAGGAGAAATGCTCACTAACAGGGATGTAAACAAATTTTGCAAAACATTTGAGAGAAATAAGCAAATGGAACATATCTGGGATGTTTTATTTCAGCTCATGAAACATGAGACCAGCACTTTACATTTTGCGTTCAGTCCTAACAATAGGTAAAGTGAAACTGACAGTTTGATCCTCTTAAACAGGACCGTTGTCCCCCCCGCGGGACAGTTAGCTAACGTGTGCTAATGTGATTAGTATGAGGTTGAAAGTAACAAGAACATTTCCCAGGACATAGGCATGTCTTATATAGGCAGAACGCTTAAATTCAATTTACAGTATCTATTACAGTGAAAACCATGCTATTGTTTGAGGAGAGTGCACAGTTATGTACTTGAAAATGTATCAAATTTAATCAATCAATCAAATGTATTTATAAAGCCCTTCTTACATCAGCTGATGTCACAAAGTGCTGTACAGAAACCCAGCCTAAAACCCCAAACAGCAAGCAAGCAATGCAGGTGTAGAAGCACGGTGGTGTTGATGATGGATTTGGAGTCGTGCCTGGCCGTGCAGTCATGAGTGAACAGGGAGTACAGGAGGGGACTTAGCACGCACCCCTGAGGGGCCTCTGTGTTGAGGATCAGCATGGCGGATGTGTTGTTACCTACCCTTACCACCTGGGAGTGGCCCGTCAGGAAGTCCGGGATCCAGTTGCAGAGGGAGGTGTTTAGTCCCAGAGTCCTTAGCTTGGTGATGAGTTTTGAGGGCACTATGGTGTTGAACGCTGAGCTGTAGTCAATGAATAGCATTCTAACATAGGTGTTCCTTTTGTCCAGGTGGGAAAGGGTAGTGTGGAGTGCAATAGAGATCGCATCATCTGTGGATCTGTTGGGGTGGTATGCAAAGTGGGTCTAGAGTTTCTAGGATAATGGTGTTGATGTGTGCCATGACCAGCCTTTTGAAGCACTTCATGGCTACAGTAATGAGTGCTACAACTTGATGCATTTTGAACAGAAATACAATGGTTCATTGGATCAGTCTAAAAACTTTGCACATACAGTGCTGCGATCTAGCGGCCAAAATCTAAATTGCACCTAGAGTCCTAAGTCATATAATGGCCTTTCTTATGCATTTCAAAGATGATACAAAAAATAAATAGAAAAATACTGTTTTTTCCATGTATTATCTTTTAGCAGATCTAATGTGTTATATTCTTCTACATTTATTTCACATTTCCACAAACTTCTAAGTGTTTAATTTCAAATGGTATGAAGAATATGCATATCCTTGCTTCATGTCCTGAGCTACAGGCAGATTGTAAGGGATCTCGTCCTCCTCTTCTGAGGAGGAGAAGCGAGTAGGATCAGAGGACCAAAATGCAGCGTGGTAAGTGTCCATAATGTTTATTTTAAAACATAAACTGAACACTATGAAATACAAAACAATAGACGTGAAATGAACGAAACAGTCCCGTGTGGCGAACAAACACTGACTCGGAAGACAAACACCCACAAACCAAAAGTGAAACCCAGGCAACCTAAGTATGATTCTCAATCAGGGACAACAATTGACAGCTGCCACAGATTGAGAACCATACTAGGCTGAACTCAAAAACCAACATGGAAAAACAAACATAGACTGCCCACCCCAACTCACGCCCTGACCATACTAAAACAAAGACAAAAACAAAGGAACTAAGGTCAGAACGTGACAGTACCTCCCCCCAAAAGGTGAGGACTCCGGCCGCAAAACCTGAACCTATAGGGGAGGGTCTGGGTGGGTGTCTGTCCGCAGTGGCGGCACTGGCGCGGGACGTGGACCCCACTTCACCATAGTTTTTTTGCGCCTCTTAGCTCGCCTCCGTGGCCTCTTTAGAGCGGTGACCCTCGCCGCCGACCTTGGACTGGGGACTCACGCCACGGGTCCCGAATGGACGGGAGACTCCGGCATCGCCTGGCTGGCTGACGGCTCTGGCAGCTCCTGGCTGACTGGCGGCTCTGGCGGCTCCTGGCTGACTGGCGGCTCTGGCGGCTCAGGACAGACTGGCGGCTCTGGCGGCTCAGGACAGACTGGCGGCTCTGGAGGCTCAGGACAGACGGGAGACTCTGGCGGCTCAGGACAGACGGGAGACTCTGGCGGCTCAGGACAGACTGGAGACTCTGGCGGCTCAGGACAGACGGGAGACTCTGGCGGCTCAGGACAGACGGGAGACTCTGGCGGCTCAGGACAGACGGGAGACTCTGGCAGCTCAGGACAGACGGGAGACTCTGGCGGCGCTGGGCAGGAGGAAGGCTCTGGCATTGCTGGACAGGCGGGAGCACCTGTAGGGGGAAGACTGAGAGACAGCCTGGTGCGGGTTGCTTCCACCGGAGGGCTGGTGTGTGGAGGTGGCACCGGATAGACCGGACCGTGAAGGCGCACTGGAGCTCTTGAGCACCGAGCCTGCCCAACCTTACCTGGTTGAATGCTCCCCGTAGCCAGGCCAGTGCGGCGAGGTGGAATAGCCTGCACTGGAATGTGCTGGCGAACCGGGGACACCATGCGTAAGGCTGGTGCCATGTACACCGGCACGAGGAGACGCACTGGAGATCAGATGCGCAGAGCCGGCTTCATGGCACCTGGCTCGATGCCCACTCTAGCCCGGCCGATACGGGGAGCTGGGATGTAGCGCACCGGGCTAAGCGTACTGGGGACACCGTTCGCTCCAACGCATAACACGGTGCCTGACCAGTACGACGCCCTCTCTCTCCACGGTAAGCACGGGGAGTTGGCGCAGGTCTCCTACCTGACTTCGCCACACTCCCCGTGTGCCCCCTCCAAGAAATGTTTGGGGCTGCATCTTGGGCTTCCAGCCGCGCTGCCGTGCTGCCTCCTCATACAGGCACCTCTCTGCTTTCGCTGCCTCCAGTTCTGCTTTGGGGCAACGATATTCCCCTGGCTGTGCCCAGGGTCCTTTGCCGTCCAGAATCTCCTCCCAAGTCCAGTTCTCCAAATATCGCTGCCTCTCCTCCTGCTGCTCGTTACCACTCTGCTTGGTCCTTTTGTGGTGGGTGTTTCTGTAACGGATGTCGTTTGGAGATAGAGAGGAGGACCAAGGTGAGCTGAGTGGTAAGTGTCCATAATGTTTATTTTAAAACATAAACTGAACACTATGAAATACAAAACAATAAACGTGAAATGAACGAAACAGTCCCGTGTGGCAACAAACACTGACACGGGAGACAAACACCCACAAACCAAAAGTGAAACCCAGGCTACTTAACTTCTTGCGTGGAGCCATGCCGGATCCGGTAGCGTAATCATAGCCCCAAGCTCAATACCATAACGCAACGTTAACTATTCATGAAAATCGCAAATGAAATGAAATTAATATGCTAGCTCTCATGCTTAGCCTTTTGTTAACAATACTGTCATCTCAGATTTTCTAAAATATGCTTCTCAAGCATAGCAAACTAGCATTTGTGTAACAGTACTGATAGCTAGCGTAGCATTTAGCGTTAGCATCAGCAGGAAACATTTTCACAAAAACCAGCAAAAACATTCAAATAAATCATTTACCTTTGAAGAACTTCGGATGTTTTCAACGAGGAGACTCTCAGTTAGATAGCAATGTTCAGTTTTTCCTGAAAGATTTTTTGTGCAGGAGAAATCGGTCCGTTTGGTGCGTCACGTTTGGCTACCAAAAAAAAACGAAAATTCAGTTATCCAAACGCCGAACTTTTTTCCAAATTAACTCCATAATATCGACTGAAACATGGCAAACGTTGTTTAGAACCAATCCTCAAGGTGTTTTTCACATATCTCTTCAATGATGCACACTTCCAGGAACGATACTTCTCTGTCTGTATCGCATGGTAAAATTATTGCCACTGAGAGTTACGCACCAACGTAGACAAAGGACACCGAACGAGCCCCTGGCAAATGTAGTCTCTTATGGCCAATCTTCCAATGATATGCCTACAAATACGCCACAATGCTGCAGACATCTTGGATGAATGGCAGAGCGTATAAGCTCGTTCACAGCATATTCACAGCCATATAAGGACACGTTAGTAAACACAGCGTCAAAAATCCTGTTCATTTCCTGTTTGATGTTTCATCTTGGGTTTGCCTGTAGCATTAGTTCTGGGGCACTCACAGATAATATCTTTGCAGTTTTGGAGACGTCAGAGTTTTGTCTTTCCAAGGCTGTCAATTCCATGCATAGTCGAGCATCTTTTCGTGACAAAATATTGCGCTTAAAACGGGCACGTTTTTTATCCAATAATGAAATAGCGCCCCCCTAGCTTCAACTGGTTAATAAGTATGATTCTCAATCAGGGACAACAATTGACAGCTGCCTCTGATTGAGAACCATACTAGGCCGAACTCAAAAACCAACATAGAAAAACAAACATAGACTGCCCACCCTAACTCACGCCCTGACCATACTAAAACAAAGACAAAAACAAAGGAACTAAGGTCAGAACGTGACACAGATAGATTTGGATTTGTCATTTTAGGCAAAAATGGGAAAAAAGGGTCAAATCCTTAACTTCTTGCGGATTAGTGGGAAGCTTGCGTCGTATTTCGACACCTCTCCAGTGAAATTGCAGAGCGCCAAATTCAAATTAAATTACTCAAAATATTAAACTTTGATAGCATGCACCCCCCCCCGAAATACCTGAAGGAGACGTAAACAAAATAATTAGCATAGCCGGCGCTACACAAAACGCAGAAATAAAATATAAAACATGCATTACCTTTGACGTGCTTCTTTGTTGGCACTCCAATATGTCCCATAAACATCACAATTGCTTCTTTTTTTCGATTAAATCCATCCATGTATACCCAAAATGTCCATTTATATAGCCCGTCTGATCCAGAAAAAAACAGCTTTCCAAAACGCAACGTAATTATTTTAAATAAAAAAAGTTGCCTATAAACTTTGACAAAATACTTCAAACTACTTTTGTAATCCAACTTTAGGTATTTGTAAACGTTAATAATCGATCAAATTGATGACGGGGCGATCTGTATTCAATAGCAGCAAGTCAAGAAATCATGGACGATTTTCTCTCTTTCAAAACTTTCCACCGTGAACCCTCTGACAGGAAGTGCCTATTCTTCATTTCACCAGATTAACTTCAACCCAATTCCCAAGACTGGCGACATCGTGTGGAAGCTGTAGGAACTGTAAACTGGGCGCTATCTAATTTCCCTTGCCATAGACAATACAGGGAACTGGCGGAGGGATATATATATATTTTTTTTGTGAACAGTTTTTCCTTGGGGTTTTGCCTGCTACACACGTTCTGTTATAGTCACAGACACGATTTAACCAGTTTTATAAACTTCAGAGTGTTTTCTATCCACACATACTAATCATATGCATTTACTATATTCCTGGCATGAGTAGCAGGACGTTGAAATTTTGCACGCTTTTTATCAAAAGGTTGAAAAAAATGACCCTAACCTCCAAGAGGTTTTTAATCCAGTCGCCATGTCAGATTTAAAAAATGCTTTACAGCGAAAGCAAACCATGCGATTATCTGACAGCGCCTAGCTACATATGCATAACAAATCATTTTCAACCAGGGAGTTGCAACACGAAAATCAGAAATAGCAATATAATATATGCCTTACCTTTGAAGATCTTCTTCTGTAGCACTCCAAAAGGTCCCAGTTACATTACAAATGGTCCTTTTGTTCGATAAAGTCCTTTTTTATATCCATAAAAACTCATTTTAGCTGGCGCACTTCAGTCAATAATCCACCCAGTTTCCCTCCTTCAAAATACATACAAAATTCATCCCAAACATTACCAATAAACTTATCCAAACAAGTTAACCTCTTAAGTCGACCCTCTACTTTTTTGAACATTCTGTTAAAAATCGCGCAACATTTCAGCGCCCTGCTACTCATGCCAGGAATATAGTATATGCATTTGCTTAGTCTGTGTGGATAGAAAACACTCAGACGTTTATAAAACTGGTTAAATCACTGCTGTGGCTTTACCAGAACGGCATTTACATCGAAAAGCACAGGAAAAACTGATCACTGAAAATGGGAAAATATATCCATGCGCTACTTGAACCCATTGATAAAGGTGAACCACAATTAATTGACTGAGGTTGCAGTACCTACAGCTTCCACACGGTGTCTAGAGTCTTGTCATTTCCCTTCGAGTTTTTTCTTGGTCAAACACATACAGGACACCGTATCTCCTCCGGTCTAGGACCGGATATTTTCGTTGAGTTTCTAGCCGGACATTTTTCCAGACGGACAGCTAATGATATTTACATCGCCTCCTGATGAATTTTATCGGTTATTAACGTTTACTAATACCTAAAGTTGCATTACAAACGTATTTCGAAGTGTTTTGTGAAAGTTTATCGTCGACTTTTTGAATTTTAAAAAATGACGTTACGTTTTGAAACGATGTTTTTTTCGTTTATCACACAGTCTACATATAACGATATCTAGGCTTTATATGGACCGATTTAATCAAAATAAAGACCCAAATAGTGTTTATGGAACATCTAGGAGTGCCAACAAAGAAGATGGTGAAAGGTAATGAATGTTTTCTATTTTATTGTGCGGTTTGTGTAACGCCGAAATGCTAATTATTTTGTTTACGTCCCCTGTGGGTCTTTTGGGGTGTTACATGCTATCAGATAATAGCTTCTCATGCTTTCACCGAAAAGCATTTTAAAAATCTGACTTGTTGCCTGGATTCACAACGAGTGTAGCTTTAATTCGATACCCTGCATGTGTATTTTAATGAACTTTTGAGTTTTAACTAATACTATTAGCATTTAGCGTAGCGCATTTGCATTTCCAGAGCTCTAGTTGGGACGCAAGCGTCCCGAGTAGAAGCAAGAGGTTAATCAATGTTTATAATCAAACCTTAGGTACCCTAATACGCAAATAAACTATAACATTTTAGACAGAGAATCGTTATTGTCTTTACCGGAGAAGAATACCAAAGAACGCTCTCTCATTCACGCGCTTGGAAACATTAAAGCCAAAATGGGAGCCACCTAGAAACAATACAATTTCTGTCTCATTTTTCCAAAAACCAGCCTGAAACTCTTTCTAAAGACTTGTTGACATCTAGTGGAAGCCCTAGGAACTGCAATCGGGCACGATTTCGCCCTATTATAAAAGTGCCAGCCATTAAAATCAGTGGTAGTTTGAATTGTTTTATTTGGGATGGTTTGTCCTCAGGGTTTTGCCTGCCATTTCAGTTCTGTTATATTCACAGACATTATTCTAACGGTTTTAGAAACTTTAGAGTTTCTTCTATCCGGATCTACCGATTGTATGCATATCCTAGCTTCCGGGCCTGAGTAGCAGGCAGTTTTCTTTGGGCATGCTTTTCATCCGGACGTCAAAATTCCGCCCCCTATCCCAAAGAAGTTAGCAGACACAAAGCATAATGGAAGCATTGGTGAGACAGCTGGTGGAGGCGAACATAGTACAACAGGCTATACATCAGGAGCTGCTGGAGGAACAGCATCAGCAGACCGCTCTCCTGTGAGCTGAACTCAGCCAGCTGACAGCCGCCCAGGCTGGCATAGTGGCAGGTGCAGCAGTCTCTTGTCCCAAACCTAGTAGGTTTAAATTGAAGCTGACAGAGGCTGACGACATCGAGGCTGACCTACAAGCCAGCAAAAGGATGGCAACTAGAGAGAAATTGCCCCATGATCAATGGGCCAGCCTGCTAGCACCCTTCTTGTCAGGCGCAGCACAGAAGACATATCAGGATCTGACGGTTGACCAGGCGACGCATTACGAGGTGCTGAAAAAGAAAATCCAGCGCCGGTATGGTTACACCCTGATTAGCAGGGCACAAAGATTCCATGATTGGGCGTATGATATTACAGAATCCCTCCGATCACAAATGCATGATCTAATTAGGCTGACCCTGACTCTCACGATCATCGAGAAAGTGGTAATAGATACATTTACACGCTCTCTCCTGTTCGAAGCTAAACTGGTTGAAGGACAACAGTTGGCTTTGGAGGTCCTGCGCAGTGGAAAACCATGGAAGGCGGAACCCTCCACTCGTCCGAAAGAGCGACAAGGAAGGAGTACCACGCCGGGACCCCAGCCAAGGATGGGGGGGACACCAACAGCCAGCTACCCGAGATGATGCCCCTTCCTGAACCTGTACAGCAGGAAGTCCTCTGAGTGTAGTGAGCATTGACACATCGCCTGGAACTGTCCAGACAGCGATGTCCCAACGCCTTCGGCCTCAGCCAGTGAGGTAGCCACCGGGCGTCCCTGCGGCTTCCTGATGGCATGGTGGGCTGAGGAGAGTGGTCCTTCCCCTGTCACCCCTGTAAGAGCCAACGGAAAGGACACTATGGAACTTTTCGACTCCGGGAGTATGGCAACACTCATCCGACCTGACTTCGCCCAGTCCTAGTTCCTGACTGACCCCGTGGCTATCACGTGATACCAAGGACTGCCCAACCACACTCCTCCACCTACAGACCACAAAGAGACAACACACGGGACCAGTGGGAATAGTTGATAGAGGAATTCTAAATTCCTTTATGTTTTAATTGCCAAAACCAATTTCGCACTCGTTTCTAATTCATTAATGAGGTGTAAGTTCATTAATTATGCATGAAGTAGATCGAGACCAGTCTTAAAAGCCAGGTAAGAGCGTTTAATTCCAGAGAGTACTGACCCAAAATACAAGGAACATTACATTTTAAAGAAAGAGAACATAAAATGACGTCATCAGTTTCACACCCTCTCCCATCCTCATAATAGCGTAGTATTCAGTCCTGGAGATTTTTTTACTCCCCTCATAAAACTACATTCCAACCTGTCTAAAAGATATACTTCTCTCCACTAATGGAATCCAACCAAAACATTCTTTTCTGTCTGAAAAGCTATCTCATCCCTCTTCCCTTAACCCTCCCAAGAGGCACAGACAATTAATTTGTTCTGCTTACATTTTCAGTAACAGCTTAACCAAAAACTCATACTTTTCATATCATAACATAATAGTATTAGAATAAATGGTTCTAATCAATAATGTATACATAATTAATCATTTCAACTATAATTTCCTCTAACAATAGTCCCAAACCTGCCTGTGCCGATCCTTATCGGACGGGATTTCACAAGGAAATCAGAAGGGAGGAGGAAGTCGGAGAGGTGGGAGGGACACCAGAAGGAGGGATGCCCGGATGTGTGGATTCCAGGAAGTGGACCCTCAGTCATCAACCGATCCCCTCTTGGAGGGGGGACTCTGAAGCCAGACTGGAGGCAGAGGTGGCGAGTCTGGAAGACATGTTCCCAATGGACCATGAGATGGCACCAGAGCCCGCCTTTCTTGCGGGCCAGTTCGGTAAATCTAATAACCTACCCCCATTTCTCTATAAGGAAGAAGTTGCTGTATCAGGTCATGAAGAAGAATGCCCGGCCCCTTTGTACTATCTGTCCTGCAGTTGACACACTCCCAACTTCTTGGGTCTCACCTAGGGCTGGAAAAGACCTAAGACAGAATCAAGGCATGATTTTACTGGCCAAGGGTGATGAATGCAGTGGAAGAATACTGCCGCAGTTGCCCGGAGTGCCAGCAGGTGTCTCCAAATACCAATTTCCACAGTCCCTTAATACCCCTACCCATTATTTCAGTTCCTTTCAGCAGTATCGCAATGGACCTGGTGCGACCTCTACCCAAGAGCAACTGAGGGCACCAATACATTCTGGTGATTTTGGGTAATGCCACCAGGTATCCGGAAGCCATTCTCCAGCGCACCATGGCCACCAAGGGAATCGCACGTGAGTTGGTTATGCTGTTCTACCGAGTAAGCATTTCCAATGAGATATTTACCGACCAGGGCACCCCGTTCATCTCATGAAGGATCTATGCAAGCTAATGAGAATAACCCAGTTGCGCACCTCAGTGTATCACTCTCAGACCAATGGATTGGTGGAAAGATCAAATCAAACCCTAAAGCAGATGATACGGCTGACGGAAATAATTGGGACCAGCTTCTACCCTACCTGATGTTCTCGATCCGAGAAGTGCCCCAAGCTTCAACAGGATTCTCTCCCTTCGAACTCCTGTATGGGAGACGACCCCGAGGACTGCTGGATTTAGCTAAAGAAGCATGGGAACAGCAACCGTCGCCCCACCGAACCTTGGTGGAGCATGTGGGAGAAATTAGAGAATGGATGGCAACCCTGAGGCCCCTGGTATGGTAACACATGCTGGAGGCCCAGGAGGCCCAAGTGAGGGTGTACAATAGAGGGGCACAACAAAGGGACTTTCAGCCAGGAGACAAAGTGTTGGTCCCCACCTCAGAATGTCAATTTTTGGCCCAATGGAACGGGCCATACAAAGTCATTGAGAAGGTGGGTGAAGTCAACTATAGGGTAAGACAGCCGGGATGTAGGCATCTGACCCAGACTTACCATGTGAATCTGCTAAAGAAATGGAATGCACGTGATGTACTCTATTCTATTTCCCCGAAGAAGGCTAATACAGAGACCGAGCCGGCCGATGTGCCAATGGTGGAGCAGCTGAGCCAAACCCAGAAGCAGGAGCTGAGGGAGTTGGTCGGCCAAAACCAGGATGTGTTCTCCAGTGAACCAGGACACACTGATTTGGTACAGCACGACATCATCACTGAACCTGGGAAAAAAGGTGAAGTTGAGACCCTAACGCATACCGGAAGCAAGGAGAGAGGCTGTCTGGACCGAGGTAAAAACGATGTTGGAAGCTGATATAATCAAAGAGTTGAACTGTGAGTGGTGCAGTCCCATAGTGTTGGTGCCAACTCTGTAATGATTTTAGGTAGGTAAATGAAATCTCAAAGTTCGACGCCTACCCCATGCCCGAATTGATTGACTCATCGAACGGCTAGGGGCTCCCCGATTTATCAGCACGCTCAACCTGACAAAGGTTTATTGCCAGGTGCCCTTGGCTCCCAAGCCATGGGAGAAAACAACTGCTTTCGCCACCCCAGACGGTTTATTCCATTACAAGAAGCTGCCCTTTGTACTGCACGGGGCCCCGGCCACCTTCCAGAGGTTGATGGACCGGGTTCTCTGACCCCATGTACGCGGTGGCATACATCGACGATATTGTGATCTATGGGAGTGAGTGGGAGACACATCTAAACTAGCTGAGCGCAGTAGTGCAGGCCTTACGGGAGACGGGGCTAACAGCGAACCCCCAAAAATGTACCTGGGGTACACGATCGGGAGGGTGTGTGTCAAACCACAGGTGAAGAAGGTGGAGGCGATTCGGGACTGGCCCTGCCCCTCACCAAGAAGCAGTTACGCATGTTTGTGGGGTTGACTAGTTACAACCGGAGATTTATTTGCCACTTTTCCTCTCTAGCCAGCCCCCTGACAGATCTGATAAGGAGCCGTCTGCCCGCCCAGGTGACGTGGACCGAGGAGGCGGAGAAAGCCTTCCAGGAGAGAGCTAAGTGTGTGATGAAGAGTATAACAAGAGAGAGCAATATCTGTGAGATTAACCATTGTGACCTGGACTGTCGGACTACCCCCCTTGTGTTCCCGGATTGATTCATGTAGTAACCAAACAAGTGTTAAAGAAATCAAAATATGTTTTAGATTCTTCAAAGTAACAACCGCCTTGATTGACAGCTTTTTACACTCTTGGCATTCCCTCAACCAGCTTCACCTGGAATGCTTTTTCAACAGTCTCCCACATATGCTGAGCACTGCTTGGCTGCTTTTCCTTCACTCTGTGGTCCAACTCATCCCAAACCATCTCGATTGGGTTGAGGTCGGGTGATTGTGGAGGCCAGGTCATCTGATGCAGCACTCCACTACTCTCCTTCTTTATCAAATAGCCCTTACACAGCCTAGAAGTACGATGGGTCATTGTGCTGTTGAAAAACAAATGATAGTCCCACTAAGCGCAAACCGGATGGGATGGCATATCGCTGCAGAATACTGTGGTAGCCATGCTGGTTAAATTTTCCACATTGACTGACCTTCATGTCCTAAAGTAATTTGTCTTTGCTTATTTGTGCTGTTTTTGCCATTATATGGACTTGGTCTTTACCAAATAGGGCTGTCTTCTGTATACCACCCCTACCTTGTCACAACACAACTAATTGTGTCAAACGCATTAAGAAGGAAAGACATTTCACAAATGAACATTTAACAAGGCACACCTGTTAATTTAAATGCATTCCAGGTGACTACTTTATGAAGCTGGTTAAGAGAATGCTAAGAGTGTGCAAAACTGTCATCAAGGCAAAGGGTGGCTACTTTGAAGAATCTCAAATATAACATATATTTTGACTTGTTTAACACTTGTTTGGTTACCACATGATTCCATATGTGTTATTTCATTGTTTTGATGTCTTCACTATTATTCTACAATGTAGGAAATTGTAAAAATAAAGAAAAATCAAATCAAATCAAATGTATTTATATAGCCCTTCGTACATCAGCTGATATCTCAAAGTGCTGTACAGAAACCCAGCCTAAAACCCCAAACAGCAAGCAATGCAGGTGTAGCAGCACGGTGGCTAGGAAAAACTCCCTAGAAAGGCCAAAACCTAGGAAGAAACCTAGAGAGGAACCAGGCTATGTGGGGTGGCCAGTCCTCTTCTGGCTGTGCCGGGTGGAGATTATAACAGAACATGGCCAAGATGTTCAAATGTTCAAAAATGACCGGCATGGTCAAATAATAATAATCACAGGCAGAACAGTTGAAACTGGAGCAGCAGCACGGCCAGGTGGACTGGGGACAGCAAGGAGTCATCATGCCCGGTAGTCCTGAGGCATGGTCCTAGGGCTCAGGTCCTCCGAGAGAGAGAGAAGAAAGAGAAAATTAGAGAGAGCATACTTAAATTCACACAGGACAGGAGAAGTACTCCAGATATAACAAACTGACCCTAGCCCCCCGACACATAAACTATTGCAGCATAAATACTGGAGGCTGAGACAGGAGGGGTCAGCACACACTGTGACACCCCCGGACAGGGCCAAACAGGAAGGATATAACTCCACCCACTTTGCCAAAGCACAGCCCCCACACCACTAAAAACCCTGGAATGAGTAGATATGTCCAAAATTTTGACGGGTACTGTATGGTGTACGTACTGTATGTGTGTCTAACTTGACCAACTAACTAATTAATGGATTAATAGTCCCACTCCAATCCCTCTCTCTCTTTATCTCTCTCACCCCCTCCCAGTAACAGTAACAAACTCAATAATGACCCCATACTCCCAGGGAACATTCTTCCCAGTGGTGATGTACACAGCAATTATTGACTGTTGCACCATTTGCATTAGCAGTTAGTGACTAAGGTTTCTATGGTTCATTGTGTAACTGTTTATGGCCCAGTAGTTCGAACCCGCTGTTCAGTGATCTAGTCACATTACATCACTGTTCTAACGCCAGTCACTCCACTCACCGCCATCGATTCTCCACAACGTCCATCAGTATTGGGTATCAAAGACCCCCGTCGCTAGATGGTTGTTAGCCTATATATAGAAGTAGTGGAAGTGTTTATGACTCCATCTAGATTCTAGAGCAGCAGTTTCCACAGACTGGTGTTGATTTAGGCCTGTTTGGCTTGCTCACTAAAATGAACTGCACTGTTGTCTGTCAAGAAGCAAATGAGTTATATCACTGAAAGATGATTTCATGAAGAGAAACAGATTTTCTTTTTAAATGTATGAATGCTAAACTATAGTTGGATTGTTATTCAATTCTTTAATTCTCTGATTGAACCAAAAGTTAAAACTGATCCAAGATGAAGGATCAGGAACTGTCCTTCTCATCTTGTCACGCCCTGACCATGGAAAGCTGTTTATTCTCTATGTTGGGGCGTGATACTGACTAGGGTGGGTCATCTAGGTGTATTGTATTTCTATGGTGGCCTGATATGGTTCCCGATCAGAGGCAGCTGTTTATCGTTGTCTCTGATTGGGGATCATATTTATGTAGCCATTTTTCCCCATTGTTAGTTGTGGGATCTTGTCTACATTTGGTTGCCTGAGTGCACACCAGTAGCTTCACGTTTCATTTGTGCTTTATTGTTTTGTTTTTTGGTGAGTTTCAGTTTATTAAAATATGTGGAACTCTACTCACGTTGCGCCTTGGTCTACTCATTACGATGATCTTGACACATCTGTGGATCAGTGCTTTAGTTTTATGACCACACCTCAGAAAGCAGGCATGACAATGACAATAAATTTAATTAATGACCATGTAAAAAAAATGACGTTACATTTGCATACAATTTACATACCATTGACCACTAAGGATTGATATAGTCTATAATGAGTCCGATAAAATGGTCTAGGCCTGTCTGCAGTTTGTAGGTTAGGGATGAGCTAAGACAAGAGAGCTATTCTGATATGTGGTATATACTGTATACTGTATATCAGGGGTCTCCAATTACATTCAGCCATAGGCCCATTTTTCCTTGAGCGGATGGTCAGGGGACGGGAACATAGTTAAAAATAATTTGTACATGGCAAATTTACCACAAGAATCCCAAACAGATATAGTATTTGACAAAAACAGAATCATTTATAACCTTGATTACATTGGAATATGATCGCCTCTCTATTTATGCAAGGGAATACTTGGGAACAGATTTCCAAAATTAAATTCACTGTGAGCTATTTTTTGGGTGATTTTACAGTCTTTTATGTCCAAGAACGAAAATTATATATATAAAAAATGATGAGCTGAAAGTGATTTTAAAACTTGGTCAGAAAACTTGAGGGGCCAAATAAATCAACCGCGGGCCACATTTGGCATGCGCGCCTCCAATTGAGGAACTCTGCAGTATATGTTATATTTGTATTTTGTATTTGTATTTATTAGGGATCCCCATTAGCTGCTGCCACTGTTCCTGGGGTCTAAACACATTAAGGCACATAAAAGGCACATAAAACAAAAGATACAACAGTACATCATATTACATTATTACACCACTACATATCTACAAATATGTGTGTGTGTAGAGTGTGTGTGCTAGCGTTTGTGTTCGGGTGCGTGTGTTTGTACGTGTGTGTGTCTCTTCACAGTCCCCGCTGTTCCATGAGGTGTATGTGTTTCTGTTTTCTAAAATCTGACTCTACTGCTGCATCAGTTCCCTGATGTGGAATAGAGTTACATGTATTCATGGCTCTATGTAGTACTGTGCACCTTGGGGATTGTGAAGAGACCTCTGATGGCATGTCTTGTGGGCTATGCATGGGTGTCTGAGCATTGTGCTAGTAGTTTAAACAGAAAGCTTGGTGCATTCAGCTTGTCAACACTTCTTGCAAAAGTGATGAAGTCATTCTCTCCTCCACTTTGAGCCATGAGAGACTGACATATTATTAATGTTATCCCTTCGCATACATTTAAGGGCCAACTGTGCTGCCCTGTTCTGAGCCAATCGTAATTTTCACAAGTCCCTCTTTGTGGCACCTGACCACACGACTGAACAGTAGTGCAGTAGTCCAGCTATAGACCGTGTCTTTAGTGTGCACATGCAGTAATAGGGGAGGCTGGAGGTTGTTTTATCTGCAGTGTCCTTTGCTCTGAACAGGAGACACACACACCAGCAAAAAAACAGCGTCTAGTTATGTATCGTGTGTGGGGTATGTTATGTAATGCTGCTGCTCTAGCACCAGAAACACCTGCAAAGGAGGGAATAAGAACAATAGATGAGGTGCATAATCTGAAGGAAGGAAATTATGAATACATGAATGGATGGATAAATTAAGGAATGAATGAAAAGGAATGAGGTTGAGGAGGGGTGGTGTGGATGGGCATCCAAACCCCACCACTTTCATGGAAACTCGCCCCCTCTCAATGCTGCCTTTTGATTGGTTTGTTACAGGATGCCTTAAGGATGCAGCAGTCAGTCAGTGGGGTTACCCTCCCTGCCCGCCTCCCTCCCTCGTTCCTTTGCCGCTGTAAGGACTGGTGCTGCTTATGAATGAGCTCAGGGCCGCAGAATGTGAATGAACATCTGAAAAAGCGGGGGGAGGGGGGGGTGGAGGAGGGGAGTGGAGGGTGAATGGATATCAGAGAGAGAGGGAGCGATTGAAGGGTGGAGGGGAGGAATGATAACTACAGAGGAGGCGAGGGGGGAAGAGGAGGAGGAGAAGAGGAGAGCAGGATTATGGAGGTATATTTCATTTTGAATTGTTCACATTTGCAGATAAAAGCTGAATTGCAGCATACGTAGGCCTAGTAAGTTAAAAATAACATATTGTGTATTGTGTGCTGGTCAGAGGGTGAATGGATTTTTTAATTTATTTAAGTACCTTTGAACGGGTTATGGTAGTAGGTGCCAAGGGCACCAGGTTTGTGTCAAGAACTGCAATGTTGCAACAGTTTCCTGTGTGTATCAAGAATGGTCCACCAACCAAAGGACATCCAGTCAACTTGACACAACTGTAAGAAGCATTGGAGTCAGCATGGGTCAATATCCCTCTGGAATGCCTTCGACACCTTGTAGAGTCCATGCCCCGACGAATTGAGACTGTTCTGAGGGCTCCACTCAAATATTAGGAAGGTGTCCTTAATGTTTTGTGCACTCATTGTATATGAGATGTAATATACAGTATTACAGTTTTTTTTTTATTTCACCTTTATTTAACCAGGTAGGCTAGTTGAGAACAAGTTCTCATTTGCAACTGCGACCTGGCCAAGATAAAGCATAGCAGTGTGAACAGACAACACAGAGTTACACATGGAGTAAACAATTAACAAGTCAATAACACAGTAGAAAAAAAGGGGGAGTCTATATACAATGTGTGCAAAAGGCATGAGGAGGTAGGCGAATAATTAACAATATTGCAGATTAACACTGGAGTGATAAATGATCAGATGATCATGTACAGGTAGAGATATTGGTGTGCAAAAGAGCAGAAAAGTAAATAAATAAAAACTGTGGGGATGAGGTAGGTGAAAATGGGTAGGCTGTTTACCAATAGATTATGTACAGCTGCAGCGATCGGTTAGCTGCTCAGATAGCAGATGTTTGAAGTTGGTGAGGGAGATAAAAGTCTCCAAATTCAGCGATTTTTGCAATTCGTTCCAGTCACAGGCAGCAGAGTACTGGAACGAAAGGCGGCCGAATGAGGTGTTGGCTTTAAGGATGATCAGTGAGATACACCTGCTGGAGCGCGTGCTACGGATGGGTGTTGCCATCGTGACCAGTGAACTGAGATAAGGCGGAGCTTTACCTAGCATGGCCTTGTAGATGACCTGGAGCCAGTGGGTCTGGCGACGAATATGTAGCGAGGGCCAGCCGACTAGAGCATACAAGTCGCAGTGGTGGGTAGTATAAGGTGCTTTAGTGACAAAACGGATGGCACTGTGATAAACTGCATCCAGTTTGCTGAGTAGAGTGTTGGAAGCAATTTTGTAGATGACATCGCCGAAGTCGAGGATCGGTAGGATAGTCAGTTTTACTAGGGTAAGCTTGGCAGCGTGAGTGAAGGAGGCTTTGTTGCGGAATAGAAAGCCCACTCTTGATTTGATTTTCGATTGGAGATGTTTGATATGGGTCTGGAAGGAGAGTTTGCAGTCTAGCCAGACACCTAGGTACTTATAGGTGTCCACATATTCAAGGTCGGAACCATCCAGTGTGGTGATGCTAGTCGGGCATGCGGGTGCAGGCAGCGATCGGTTGAAAAGCATGCATTTGGTTTTACTAGCATTTAAGAGCAGTTGGAGGCCACGGAAGGAGTGTTGTATGGCATTGAAGTTCGTTTGGAGGTTAGATAGCACAGTGTCCAATGACGGGCCGAAAGTATATAGAATGGTGTCGTCTGCGTAGAGGTGGATCAGGGAATCGCCCGCAGCAAGAGCAACATCATTGATATATACAGTGAAAAGAGTCGGCCCGAGAATTGAACCCTGTGGCACCCCCATAGAGACTGCCAGAGGACCGGACAGCATGCCCTCCGATTTGACACACTGAACTCTGTCTGCAAAGTAATTGGTGAACCAGGCAAGGCAGTCATCCGAAAAACCGAGGCTACTGAGTCTGCCGATAAGAATATGATGATTGACAGAGTCGAAAGCCTTGGCAAGGTCGATGAAGACGGCTGCACAGTACTGTCTTTTATCGATGGCGGTTATGATGTCGTTTAGTACCTTGAGTGTGGCTGAGGTGCACCCGTGACCGGCTCGGAAACCAGATTGCATAGCGGAGAAGGTACGGTGGGATTCGAGATGGTCAGTGACCTGTTTGTTGACTTGGCTTTCGAAGACCTTAGATAGGCAGGGCAGAATGGATATAGGTCTGTAACAGTTTGGGTCCAGGGTGTCTCCCCCTTTGAAGAGGGGGATGACTGCGGCAGCTTTCCAATCCTTGGGGATCTCAGACGATATGAAAGAGAGTTTGAACAGGCTGGTAATAGGGGTTGCGACAATGGCGGCGGATAGTTTCAGAAATAGAGGGTCCAGATTGTCAAGCCCAGCTGATTTATACGGGTCCAGGTTTTGCAGCTCTTTCAGAACATCTGCTATCTGGATTTGGGTAAAGGAGAACCTGGAGAGGGTGGGGCCGGAGCTGTTGGCCGAGGTAGGAGTAGCCAGGCGGAAGGCATGGCCAGCCGTTGAGAAATGCTTGTTGAAGTTTTCGATAATCATGGATTTGTCGGTGGTGACCGTGTTCCCTAGCCTCAGTGCAGTGGGCAGCTGGGAGGAGGTGCTCTTGTTCTCCATGGACTTCACAGTGTCCCAGAACTTTTTGGAGTTGGAGCTACAGGATGCAAACTTCTGCCTGAAGAAGCTGGCCTTAGCTTTCCTGACTGACTGCGTGTATTGGTTCCTGACTTCCCTGAACAGTTGCATATCGCGGGGACTGTTCGATGCTATTGCAGTCCGCCACAGGATGTTTTTGTGCTGGTCGAGGGCAGTCAGGTCTGGAGTGAACCAAGGGCTGTATCTGTTCTTAGTTCTGCATTTTTTGAACGGAGCATGCTTATCTAAAATGGTGAGGAAGTTACTCTTAAAGAATGACCAGGCATCCTCAACTGACGGGATGAGGTCAATGTCCTTCCAGGATACCCAGGCCAGGTCGATTAGAAAGGCCTGCTCACAGAAGTGTTTTAGGGAGCGTTTGACAGTGATGAGGGGTGGTCGTTTGACTGCGGCACCGTAGCGGATACAGGCAATGAGGCAGTGGTCGCTGAGATCCTGGTTGAAGACAGCGGAGGTGTATTTGGAGGGCCAGTTGGTCAGGATGACGTCTATGAGGGTGCCCTTGCTTACAGAGTTAGGGTTGTACCTGGTGGGTTCCTTGATGATTTGTATGAGATTGAGGGCATCTAGCTTAGATTGTAGGACTGCCGGGGTGTTAAGCATATCCCAGTTTAGGTCACCTAACAGAACAAACTCTGAAGCTAGATGGGGGGCAATCAGTTCACAAATGGTGTCCAGGGCACAGCTGGGAGCTGAGGGGGGTCGGTAGCAGGCGGCAACAGTGAGAGACTTATTTCTGGAGAGAGTAATTTTCAGAATTAGTAGTTCGAACTTCCAGGTATGGACCTGGAAAGTATGACATTACTTTGCAGGCTATCTCTGCAGTAGACTGCAACTCCTCCCCCTTTGGCAGTTCTATCTTGACGGAAGATGTTATAGTTGGGTATGGAAATCTCTGAATTTTTGGTGGCCTTCCTGAGCCAGGATTCAGACACGGCAAGGACATCAGGGTTAGCAGAGTGTGCTAAAGCAGTGAGTAAAACAAACTTAGGGAGGAGGCTTCTGATGTTGACATGCATGAAACCAAGGCTTTTTCGATCACAGAAGTCAACAAGTTAAACAGCAGTCACACAAAGTAAGGCATAGGGCTGTTGTAGTATCTGTCAGTCCGAGTAGGGGAAGGTTCAGTTTGTGACTGGATCGGGTAGATCTGACACTGACAGGGCCTCTCGTCTGAGGCACCCTTTCCGAGTAGGGGGAAGGTTTAGTTTGTGACTAGATTGGCTAGATCTGCCACTGACAGGGCCTCTTGTCTGAGGCACCCTTTCCGAGTAGGGGGAAGGTTCAGTTTGTGACTAGATCTGCCACTGACATGGCCTCTTGTCTGAGACACACATTTGTTGTAGTCCTGTGAATTTGCAAGCTTCTGGGCAAAGGATCTGCAGAGTTGGGTGTGGCGGGACTCCAAGGACTACAACCCAGGTCATTGCATGCAGAGTCACAGGAGGTTTTACATGGCTTTGCTCATTGGTGGGTTGAGATTCTTCCTGTTTTGTGCTGACCAGTCGGCTAGTTTGTTGAGGTCCTGCTGTACGGTGTAAGTGTCACATATGGGTCTTGATTCGCTGAGGTTCAGGTCAACCACAAAGTACCAGGAGTTGAATAGGGTACCCTCTGATGCACCCTTGACGTGAGCTAGGGGTGCACAATTAATATAATTTTTTATCAAAGTTTCAGTATTTACATTCGCAATATCCATATCTCAAGAGGCTGCAATATTTTGAAACGCCACTTAGCCGTCTTTAACATGCGTTTTTATATTATTTTGATTTATTGCTCGAGTTGACGGAGATCTCTTTCTGCCTCTACTCTTTTAGCCGCTTCCCAATCCCACACACTCCAAGCCCCGCTCCCTGTCACTCAAGCATACAGTTCCTCCTGCTCTAGATTCACTCAAAGATGGTGGATAAATGAAGATAGTTCACTCAGACTGTTTACCATTGAAAGAAAATGGCCAGTTCCTGTCTACTTAAGGGGATTTCTCTCCCATAGACACCAATGCGATAGCAGCTGGGTCTGGTCTACTTAGTTCATTGACTTCCATTGAAACAGAAGAAATGAGGGAGTGGGATGAATCACTTCCTCTTTCGTCTCTGATTCACTCTGTATGCAATGAGCGATTGACCAAAAAAACGCATACAGTCAACATACTTTTCCAAAAAAGAACGACACAGCTTTCTAATTTGCTTCTTAATATAAATCCACATGTTTTCTATATTATACTATTCGTTTGTGTAACTTACTCTCTGCAAAATGCTAGTTAGTTGGTCTTAGCATGTTGCAAATGTGCCTTAAAAACGTGTGTTAGCCCCTAATGCTAATTGCTATCTAGCTAGCTGGCTAGCTAAATTCACTGAAAGAAAGCAGATCTTAGTACTAAACTTTTGCTCTAATAAAGGCATTATATCAAGATTGTTTTGCAACAATTTGTTCTTAATCAGAGAGGAAATGGCAAAGAGTATTCTAAAATCATTGACTCAGTGTACCTATCAACTTAAATCTAATTATGGTCCCATGGGAAACACTGACCAACACTTTGGTTCCTACTCTGTCACAACCATCTTCTATCTTACTTTTACATTTGTTGTCATGCTAAACAAAACTGCATTCCAAGTACTCAGTGTATTCCAACTATAAAATTAGAATGATGATTCTATTTCTATGATTCCAACAGTTTACCCCAGAATTTTGATCTGTAATCGCAAGTAAATTCATAATGGCAATATTATTATTAATTTATTTTATATATATTTGTTGGCCTATATCGTGAAGCCCTAACATGAGCCACAAATACAATTGGACCAAGCCGTGTGCCCACCCGAGCTGCTGGAAGGGAGGCCACTGGGAGCACACATGCACAGATGCATGCACACACATTCACACAGACGCATACTTGCACTCACAGGCATGCGCACACACACACGGGCACACACACACACACACATACACACACACACACACACACACACACACACACACACACACACACACACACACACACACACACACACACACACACACACACACACACACACACACACACACACACACACACACACACACACACACACAGGCATGCACTCTACTCTCCCTGTGCAAGCCGTGCTTGAGCCCGAACCCGGGCAAGTGGGTTCGGATGATCGATGGGCTTGGCACTGATAAACTGAGCGCAGGAAGAGAGGGAGTGTCTATGTTTCTGTATTTGTGGACGTATTTAAGTATACTTGTGGGGACCAGAATTTTGGGGACTAGGTTAGAATTAGCTTTAGGGTTAGGAGTTATGGTTAGTTCTAGGGTTAGGGTTAGAAGTTAAGGTTAGGTTTTGAGGTTAGGGTTAGGGTAAGGGTTCGGTTTAGGGGTTAGGGAAAATAGGATTTTGAATGGTTATAAGTTGTGTATCCCCACAAGGTTAGTTAAACAAGACTGTGTGTGTGTGTGTGTGCGTGCGTGCTTCTGTGGAGTTCCAGTGAAGGACACTCCTCTGTGTAAGTGGCAGTGACTCTGAAAGCCCTTGGCTCTGAGAGGACTGGAGCAGAGCAGGCAAATATGACAAGCCACCCACACTAATACTATGTTGATAATACTGTGGTAATTGAAGGGTAAGAGGTAGGCGATAACTCAATCTAAACAGTCACTGCTACCAGGTAGTATATTGTTCATTCACTGAATAGATAGAACAGAGCAGATTGACTTCACACTTACTGTTGGTATGATGGTAATCTTTTCGCGTACAAAATTATGCTTTATATTGACGACAACTAAGTATTTTTCAAACCTCCAGCTTTGGGCTGGATGTGTCTATGTGTACTTCATATATGGATAATCTATGAGCAGAATTACTGCCTTACCTCAATTAGCCATGAAATCCCTAGTTTGAAAGCAACACTTTTTCTAGAAACTGTGCTATGTCATTTTACCTACATTTTCTCCCAAGTGGGCCTGCACCTTGGTAGTTCGAGTTCAACCAATGAGCTTCAGACCCTTGCTATTTGAGTGACAGCTAGCAAGAGGCACATCATGCACACAGCAGAGCGAGAGACAGAGCAATTACGTGATGCACATGTCTGCACATAGTACACCATTTTCAGGGGCCAGTTTTGACTCGTGAACACTACTTTCAGAACTACTGGCTAAAAAGTATACAAAGTATATATATATACAAAGTACCGGAGAATCCCTTTAAGTCACTTGTAGTCACCTCTTTACATTGAGCCTGCGGTGTCATTAACTGTAGTAGAGTTGGGCCCAATGCCCCCAGACATCCACCCACGATTTACCAGAGAGAGAGAGAGAGAGAGAGGACAGAAGGGGAAAGCCCACCGATAGAGAGGTGCATGAAAGGAGGGGTGAGAGAGGGAGAGCCAATGAGTGTGGAAACAAAGGGAGAGATGGAGTGAGAGAGCGACAGCGAGAAAGATGGAAGCAGATGAGGAGGGGTGAGAGAGGTAGTGAGCTGGTTAGTGAATGAATGAGATGGATGGAGCTTGTCTTTGTTTTGTGTGTAGCTGCAGAGAAGATTGCAGATGTAGCTACTGGTAGAATGATGTAATTGTTGTCACACACACACACTCAAACATCTCCTCTACAGGGCCAGTGCGTGGAGACGATGCAGGATGCCCTAGTGCCCCTATGAGTAGAGTGGTTGGGTCGTGACGTGAGTGGGTTGATTCATAAATTTGCATCAGTGTGCATGTAGTGTACAGTGCCATGCTAAAGTTTTCATCCCCTTTGGCATTTTTCCTATTTTGTTGCATTACAACCTGTAAATTAAATTGATTTTTATTTGGATTTCATGTAATGGACATACGCAAAATAGTCCAAATTGGTGAAGTGAAATGAAAAAAATAACTTGTTTCAAAAATGTATAAAAAATTAGAAACGGAAAAGTGGTGCGTGCATATGTATTCACCCCCTTTGCTATGAAGCCCCTAAATAAGATCTTGCGCAACCAACTACCTTCAGAAGTCACATAATTAGTTGAATAAAGTCACATGATCTTAGTATATATACACCTGTTCTGACAGGCCCCAGAGTCTGCAACACCAGTAAGCAAGGGGTACCACCAAGCAAGTGGCACCATGAAGACCAAGGAGCTCTCCAAACAGGTCAGGGACAAAGCTGTGGAGAAGTACAGATCAAGGTTGAGTTATAAAAAACATCTGAAACTTTGAACATCCCATGGAGCACCATTAAATCCATTATTAAAATGTTTAAAGAATATGGAAGAAGTGAAGTGCAGCGGTCTATTTACCACCACAATCCAATGCTGGCACTAAGACTGCACTCAAGGATCTGTGTAGGGCCATAAGCAAACAAGATAATGCACATCCAGAGGTGATACTTCTCGTGGCTGGTGATTTTAATGCAGGGAAACTGAAATCCGTTTTTACCTTATTTTTACCAGCATGTCACCTCTGCAATGATAGCCGCCAAAACTCTAGATCACCTTTACTACACACAAGGCTCTGCCTCGCCCTCCCTTTGGTAAAGCTGAACATAAGTCTATCCTCCTGATTCCTGCTTACAAGCAAAAACTTGTATCTAGATGACTCAAGAGAAAAGTATCCTCCATCCCGTCTCACTGCACCCTTATATGCCATGTCTTGAAATATGCAGACAGACGGATTAAATGTACATTTTCATTGTAATACTTCTAACAGCCAAATTTACAACTCCACCCATAACTAACATTCTCAGAAGGCATGGAATATTATAACCTAATGAAAAAGAAACCTGGTAATTTAATTTACTGCAGGCCTAAGACCTATGGGTTTAACCTTCTGAATGAATGATTATATTGAAGATAGGAGCAGCCACTTAATGAGTTCCAAGAGCCGATCTGTTACCCAACAAAATAATATCAATTTATTTAGCCTAATTGTTTTTATGACTACAGACAGTAGGCTATTATTTATATTTTCCTGCATTAATTAATTTGTCTGAATGTCTATTCAACCATGCCATGAATTAAGAACTTGTTTTTTTGCAAATCACTTTAAAGAGCCTTCTAATATTAGACAACAAATAAATATTCTAAAACATTAACTTCAAACGCAGTCCATTTATCACTGGATTTCTTCAAATTACTGTGCGGGAAAAGGATGCCATCCACCGTGTCTGGTCCCAGGCTCACAGCTGGCTTCCCTCTGAAACCACACATCCATCTGAAGGTGAGTCTTTATCCACCCTGCCTGGTCCCAGGCTCACAGCTGGCTTCTCTCTGAAACCACACATCCATCTGAAGGTGAGTCTTTATCCACCCTGCCTGGTCCCAGGCTCACAGCTGGCTTCTCTCTGAAACCACACATCCATCTGAAGGTGAGTCTTTATCCACCCTGCCTGGTCACAGGCTCACAGCTGGCTTCTCTCTGAAACCACACATCCATCTGAAGGTGAGTCTTTATCCACCCTGCCTGGTCACAGGCTCACAGCTGGCTTCTCTCTGAAACCACACATCCATCTGAAGGTGAGTCTTTATCCCCCCTGCCTGGTCCCAGGCTCACAGCTGGCTTCTCTCTGAAACCACACATCCATCTGAAGGTGAGTCTTTATCCCCCCTGCCTGGTCCCAGGCTCACAGCTGGCTTCTCTCTGAAACCACACATCCATCTGAAGGTGAGTCTTTATCCCCCCTGCCTGGTCCCAGGCTCACAGCTGGCTTCTCTCTGAAACCACACATCCATCTGAAGGTGAGTCTTTATCCACCCTGCCTGGTCACAGGCTCACAGCTGGCTTCTCTCTGAAACCACACATCCATCTGAAGGTGAGTCTTTATCCCCCCTGCCTGGTCCCAGGCTCACAGCTGGCTTCTCTCTGAAACCACACATCCATCTGAAGGTGAGTCTTTATCCCCCCTGCCTGGTCCCAGGCTCACAGCTGGCTTCTCTCTGAAACCACACATCCATCTGAAGGTGAGTCTTTATCCCCCCTGCCTGGTCCCAGGCTCACAGCTGGCTTCTCTCTGAAACCACACATCCATCTGAAGGTGAGTCTTTATCCACCCTGCCTGGTCACAGGCTCACAGCTGGCTTCTCTCTGAAACCACACATCCATCTGAAGGTGAGTCTTTATCCCCCCTGCCTGGTCCCAGGCTGACAGCTGGCTTCTCTCTGAAACCACACATCCATCTGAAGGTGAGTCTTTATCCACCGTGTCTGGTCCCAGGCTGACAGCTGGCTTCTCTCTGAAACCACACATCCATCTGAAGGTGACTCTTTATCCACCGTGTCTGGTCACAGGCTCACAGATGGCTTCTCTCTGAAACCACACATCCATCTGAAGGTGACTCTTTATCCACCGTGTCTGGTCCCAGGCTCACAGCTGGCTTCTCCCTGAAACCACACATCCATCTGTAGGTGACTCTTTATCCACCGTGTCTGGTCACAGGCTCACAGATGGCTTCTCTCTGAAACCACACATCCATCTGAAGGTGACTCTTTGTCCACCGTGTCTGGTCCCAGGCTCACAGCTGGTTTCTCTCTGAAACCACACATCCATCTGAAGGTGACTCTTTATCCCCCCTGCCTGGTCCCAGGCTCACAGCTGGTTTCTCTCTGAAACCACACATCCATCTGTAGGTGACTCTTTATCCTCCCTGCCTGGTCACAGGCTCACAGCTGGCTTCTCTCTGAAATCACACATCCATCTGAAGGTGAGTCTTTATACACCGTGCCTGGTCCCAGGCTCACAGCTGGCTTCTCTCTGAAACCACACATCCATCTGCAGGTGACTCTATATCCACCCTGCCTGGTCCCAGGCTGACAGCGGGCTTCTCTCTGAAACCACACATCCATCTGAAGGTGACTCTTTATCCACCGTGTCTGGTCCCAGGCTGACAGCTGGCTTCTCTCTGAAACCACACATCCATCTGAAGGTGACTCTTTATCCACCGTGTCTGGTCCCAGGCTCACAGCTGGCTTCTCTCTGAAACCACACATCCATCTGAAGGTGACTCTTTATCCACCGTGCCTGGTCCCAGGCTGACAGCTGGCTTCTCTCTGAAACCACACATCCATCTGAAGGTGACTCTTTATCCACCGTGTCTGGTCCCAGGCTCACAGCTGGCTTCTCTCTGAAACCACACATCCATCTGAAGGTGACTCTTTATCCACCGTGTCTGGTCCCAGGCTCACAGCTGGCTTCTCTCTGAAACCACACATCCATCTGAAGGTGACTCTTTATCCACCGTGTCTGGTCCCAGGCTCACAGCTGGCTTCTCTCTGAAACCACACATCCATCTGAAGGTGACTCTTTATCCACTGTGTCTGTTTGCAGGCTCACCGCTGGTTTCTCTCTGAAACCACACATCCATCTGAAGGTGACTCTATATCCACCCTGCCTGGTCCCAGGCTGACAGCTGGCTTCTCTCTGAAACCACACATCCATCTGAAGGTGACTCTTTATCCACCGTGTCTGGTCCCAGGCTCACAGCTGGCTTCTCTCTGAAACCACACATCCATCTGAAGGTGACTCTTTATCCACCGTGTCTGGTCCCAGGCTGACAGCTGGCTTCTCTCTGAAACCACACATCCATCTGAAGGTGACTCTTTATCCACCGTGTCTGGTCCCAGGCTCACAGCTGGCTTCTCTCTGAAACCACACATCCATCTGAAGGTGACTCTTTATCCACTGTGTCTGTTTGCAGGCTCACAGCTGGTTTCTCTCTGAAACCACACATCCATCTGAAGGTGACTCTATATCCACCCTGCCTGGTCCCAGGCTGACAGCTGGCTTCTCTCTGAAACCACACATCCATCTGAAGGTGACTCTTTATCCCCCCTGCCTGGTCCCAGGCTCACAGCTGGCTTCTCTCTGAAACCACACATCCATCTGAAGGTGACTCTTTATCCCCCCTGCCTGGTCCCAGGCTCACAGCTGGCTTCTCTCTGAAACCACACATCCATCTGAAGGTGACTCTTTATCCCCCCTGCCTGCTCCCAGGCTGACAGCTGGCTTCTCTCTGAAACCACACATCCATCTGAAGGTGACTCTTTATCCACCGTGCCTGGTCCTAGACTCACAGCTGGTTTCTCTCTGAAACTACACATCCATCTGAAGGTGACTCCTTATCCTTTGGAACCTCACAATTACCATGTGGACAGTAGGCTTCTTGAATTGATAGAGGAAATCAAGATTCACAAGTATTCAAGTATGGCCTTATGTTATCTGCAGTTTTGAGCTGCACTGTCCAAATCCGTGGTGGATAACATACACTCTTCATTTATGTAATGGCCTGTAGGTGCAAGTATCCTATTTTTCTAAAATCGTCAGTCCACATGTCAAGTGTAATTGCAGCATTGTATTTAAGTTTTCGCTAAACCCCGTTACCACCCGCCAGCTGATTTTTTTTGCCTGATGCAGGACTCTAGTGCGACAGGAGAGACTGACTGAAACATTCACACCTCCATTAATTTACAAAAGGATAGTCTAATAACTCGGCTAGGTGTGAACAATCCCCCAATTTCTGCCACAGTTTAGACTACCGATAGATTCTGCGGTAAGTCAAAGTTTAGTCCTATTGTAAAGTGTAGCCTAATGGCCAAAAAAGGGCAAACTTGCAATGTATTCGATGCTTAAGTACTCCAATGTTTTACATTTCTAAGTCAATATCACAGACCAGATCTACCCTAACAAAAAATGCATCAACCCCCACAAATATATACATTTATTATAATCCACGTATTTATTCAAATGAGGAGAGACTGCATGCTAAAGACAATCAGAAAGAATGTGTCTTTAACCCTACATTATAATATAACTTATTTTGAATGAAAGACAGAAATTGGTGAGTCACAGCCCTATGCTGTTCCTGCCTTTGTTGCCTGTTTGAGTGTTTGTATCCTACTGATTCTGATATCACCAAGCCTCATGCAACCGCAAAATGTCGGATAAAGCAATTTCACAAAACATTGCTGTGCTGTATTAAAGGCTTTACATTTACAAAAATGTTTTAGAACAGACTCTCTGGTATTACTTATACTTTATTTGTTGTTTACACTGTTTACACTGTTCCAAACGGAAAGATACATTATATTGTAATCTGACAGCACCTGTTTGCCATGCAACAGTATCTCTTGCGCTTTTGACACTGATTTAACACTAAGGTTTTTATTCTAAGAGAAACAAAAATGGTCTGTTATATTCCATTCCATTCTTTAAATATATGTGTTGACTGAATGTACGCAAGTTATGTCTTGTCACAACGCCTGGAGTGGTGGGTGCGGAGTCAAGCGCAGAAAGCAGAGGATACTGGGGAAACAGGACTTTATTTCGGTTTCCAATGATAACGCCTAAAACAACAGGCAAAATAATCACAAAAATGTCCAAACCAACGCAGGGCACAAACGGACAGGAACACTACACGCACAACCACGACTAACAGAAAACAAGCCCGCACAAAAACAGGCGGGCCTAACAGGCTTAAATAGTCCTGAATCAAAAACAAAATAAGAGACAGATGCAACCAATAAGACAAAACAAACACAAAAGGAAAACGGTGGCAGCTAGTAGACCGGCGACGACGACCGGCGACGACGACCGCCGAGCGAACAGGGGAGCCACCTTCGGTGGGAGTCGTGACATTTATCTCTGCTTTTTTCTCTACTTTTATCCAATGTAAAAAACACAATTTCAAATTTTGCTACTGCTGATGGGAGTTGAGGAGCTAGGCCTCTGAGCTGGATCTGTCTGAGATAACTTCTCTAAACTGAGTGGCCTTCTGTTAGTGTGAGTGTGTGTGCATGTGTAGGCACCTGAGTTGAACCATAGAGCAGACTGAGCATCTACCACCCCACTATCAGATTAGGAGTGGAGAAATGTATGCTTTTTCTCCCACCACTTTTATCTGACATCACCATCGCCCACTGATTAACTTGTCATTTTTGCAGATTAAACATGTTTCCAGCTAGTACTATGTCAATATTTATCTTTAGAAATTAGCATGGCATTTAGCCAATTCATATAATGCAGCTTTGTATTTTACCCCGTCTCAAAAGGGAATGATTTACACCGTTTGGAGTTTTACGGAGAGCTTCTCCATTCCGACCAATGAATGAATGCGACCATGTGCAGCTGGCAAAAATGATTGCTGTCCTTTATGAAATAACCTTTTTGTGTAAAAAAGACCAAATTCACTGACTGTTTAAAGCAAAACTATTCATTACGGTGAACCGCAAAATGTCAATGTTAGTCTACACCTGTTGTTTACAAAGCATGTGACAAATAACACTTTGTTTGATTTTGATTGATTTGAATTTACATTTACATTTACATTTAAGTCATTTAGCAGACGCTCTTATCCAGAGCGACTTACAAATTGGTGCGTTCACCTTAAGACATCCAGTGGAACAGCCACTTTACAATAGTGCATCTAAATCTATTAAGGGTTAAGGGGGGGGGGGGTGAGAAGGATTACTTTATCCTATCCTAGGTATTCCTGAAAGAGGTGGGGTTTCAGGTGTCTCCGGAAGGTGGTGATTGACTCCGCTGTCCTGGCGTCGTGAGGGAGTTTGTTCCACCATTGGGGGGCCAGAGCAGCGAACAGTTTTGACTGGGCTGCGCGGGAACTGTACTTCCTCAGTGGTAGGGAGGCGAGCAGGCCAGAGGTGGATGAACGCAGTGCCCTTGTTTGGGTGTAGGGCCTGATCAGAGCCTGGAGGTACTGAGGTGCCGTTCCCCTCACAGCTCCGTAGACAAGCACCATGGTCTTGTAGCGGATGCGAGCTTCAACTGGAAGCCAGTGGAGAGAGCGGAGGAGCGGGGTGACGTGAGAGAACTTGGGAAGGTTGAACACCAGACGGGCTGCGGCGTTCTGGATGAAATCCAATGAATCCAATCTCAAACTTACATTCACCTGAGCCACTTCCACAATCCATTTGATATATTATTTGGTAAATGAGATCCTTACCATGATCTCTAATATGGACTCCAAATTAATCTCTTAGTTTGGGATCATGTCAACCTTCCATGTCGAGCCAGTGTGATGTCAGAGTGTTATGCCAATAACCACACATCATGTAACCATGTCAACCCAGAGAGGTAAATACAATTTACTTGTAAACATCTCTTAGCAATAATAACCATGGCACCTGGTGATGTCACTTCTTGTTGAGACAAACATGTGACATTGTGCAATGTATCCATGACAACCTTGTTTAATCCAACTAAATCCGATCAAGTCAATATACACATTTATTTTGGTGATGTGTACCACCATACAGTATACAGAAATATCATACTTAAAGGAGAAGATATTTTTTTTACAACCAATTCTACATTTTGGATGTACAGTAAATGGTATATTATAGAAGTGACTCCATTTGTTTTGCAATTTCACATGTTTTTGAGGAACTTACCCCAAACAGCAAATAGACAGATACTGTAGATACAATGTATTCGGAAGTATTCATACCACTTGATTTGTTACACATTTTGTTGTGTTACAGCTTAAATTCAAAATGGATTAAATACAGTGCCTCCGGGAAAATATTCAGACACCTTGACTTTTTCCACATTTAGTTAGGTTACAGCCTTTTTCTCAAATTAATTAAGTTGTTTTTTCCCCTTTTTTTTGTCAATCTACACACAATAACCCAAACAATTTATTAAAAATAAGTGTCACACCCTAATCTGTTTCACCTGTCTTTGTGCTTGTCTCCACCCCCTTCGAGGTGTCGCCCATCTACCCCATTATCCCCTGTGTATTTGTTTGTCTGTTGCCAGTTTGTCTTGTCTTGTCAGATCTTACCAGCGTGCTTTCCTGTCTTCCTGTTTCTCAAGTTCTGTTTCCTAGTTTTTCCTGGTACTGACCATTCTGCCTGCCCCGACCCCGAGCCTGCCTGCCATCCTGTACCTGCCTGACTCTGACCTGATCACAAACCTCTGCCTGTCCTCAACCTGCCCTGTGCCCAGTGTTTATAATAAATTATCTGAGAACTGTACTATCCGCCTCCTGTGTCTGCATCTGGGCCAAATCCTGAGTCGTGATACGTAAGTATTCAGACCCTTTACTCAGTACTTTGTTGAAGCACCTTTGGAAGCGATTACATCAACGATTACACAACGCTACAATTCTGGCACACCTGTATTTGGGGAGTTTTCTCCCATTCATCTCTGTCGATCCTGTCAAGCTCTGTCAGGTTGGATGAGGAGCATTGCTGCACAGTTATGTTCAGGTCTCTCCAGAGATTTTCAATCAGGTTTAAGTCCGGGCTCTTGCATAGACTTGCCCCGAAGCCACTCTGCGTTGTCTTGGCTGTGTGCTTAGGGTCGTTGTCCTGCTGGAAGTTCATCTTTGCCTCGATCCTGACTAGTCTCCCAGTCCCTGCTGCTGAAAAACATCCCTACAGCATGATGCTGCCACCACCATGCTTCATCGTAGGGATGGTGCCATGTTTCCTCCAGATGTGATGCTTGGCATTCAGGCCAAAGAGTTCAATCTTGGTTTCATCAGTCCAGAGAATCTTGTTTCTCATGGTCTGAGTCTTTGGGTGCCTTTTGACTAACTCCAAGCGGGCTGTCATGTGCCTTTTACTGAGGAGTGGCTTCCGTCTGGTCACTCTACCATAAAGGCCTGATTGGTAGAGTGCTGCATAGATTGCTTCTTGAAGGTTCTCCCATCTCCACAGAGGAAG
The DNA here is from genome assembly GCF_034236695.1 of Oncorhynchus nerka. Lineage (NCBI taxonomy): Eukaryota > Metazoa > Chordata > Actinopteri > Salmoniformes > Salmonidae > Oncorhynchus > Oncorhynchus nerka. The sequence continues at coordinate 57,173,987 of NC_088415.1, forward strand.
TCTGGAGTACTGTCAGAGTGACCTTTGGCATCTTGGGCACCTCCCTGACCAAGGCCCTTCTCTAGGAAGAGTCTTGGTAGTTCCAAACTGCTTCCATTTAAGAATGATGGAAGCCACTGTGTTCTTATGGACCTTCAATGTTGCAGAAATGTTTTGGTACCCTTCCCCAGATCTGACCTCTACGGACAATTCCTTCGACCTCGTAGACTGGTTTTTGCTCTGACATGCACTGTCAACTGTGGGACCTTATATAGACAGGTTTGTGCCTTTTCCAAATCATGTCCAATCAATTTAATTTACCACAGGTGGACTCCAAAGAAGTCGTAGAAACATCTCAAGGATGACCAATGGAAACAGGATGCACCTGAGCTCAATTTCGAGTCTCATAGCAAAGGGTCTGAATACTTATGTAAAAAGTTATTTCTGGTTTTATATTTTAATACATTTGCAAAAAATTCTAAAAACATGTTTACCCTTTGTCATTATGGGGTATTTTGTGTAGATTGTGTAGATTTTTTTATTTATTGAATCCATTTTAGAGTAAGGCTGTAACGTAACAAAATGTGTAAAAAGTCAAGGGGTCTGAATACTTTCCGAAGGCGCTGTATATATTTTTACTCACCCATCTACACACAATAGTGTTTTTAGACATTTTTGCGAATTGTGACTCGATTCAGTCTTATGTAGCAACATTTTAATTTGTGTTTTTTTTTACATTGGATAAAAGTAGACTCAGAGATAGAAAAGGTTATATCATATACTACAGTTAAGTAATAATGGGAAAGTTATTCTGCTTTGAAAGTTGATAAACTTTTAACCCCACTTTTGAGAAAACTGCCCTTGAATGTTTTGGTACACCTACGGGAAAGTAATTTTTTGTCTACACCTATTCAGCATCGTTCACACCCTCTTAAGCCTTAGCCCCACCATCTCTTTAAGGATTCACATGTGCTGCCATGTGATATACAGAGTGAGTAAGGTAGTGTACTAAACAACCAAAGATTTCAATACTAAAGGCTGGTTTAAACTACGTCTATCGACATGTCTGTAGACAGTTGTCACGGTGACATCATGAATGTTCTATAGTCGTCCGACATGAAACTTGTCGTTGTCGTTATGAAAAAGTATAAACAAAAAAACTATAGGCTGCATGACATCAGCAGCCTGGAGGTCCAAAATAGCATAACTAGTATATTTTAACACCAGTAAATTCATCCATTTAAAAATAGATTTAGTATATGTCACTCTAGCAAACCAGGCAACTAAAAGCAACTTTCTAAACAATGTGTTGGTTCGTTTCTAGCTTGTTAGCTTACATTAAGTTAGCTGGCTAGCCAGTTCAAATGATGACCATATCATATAGCTGACAACGTCTTCACTTCAGCTCATTTGTATTCATTATTACAGGAAAATAAACTCACAACAAGATCATTATTTTCAAGTCAATGGCAAGCTAATTACAGAAAATAATTTATGGTTGTGATTGTAACAAATAAAAGCAAGGCATTCTACCAGAGAATTTTAGAACTTGGACAGTGTCTTGTTGGCCAAACATTATATGCTAATTTGCCTTTGGTGCAGGTCATGCTGTTCTTCACATTACCGTCTCTGGTAAACACACACTATATAACAAAAAAAAATCGATGTTTATTTGTCACATGCACAAGATACAGAAGCTGTAAACGCTACAGTGAAATGAATACTTGCATAGTGGAGTCTTTTGTTTAGCCATGTAGCTAGCTAGCTAAACAATGAACCATAATCACAACTCATAATATTACTACCCTGCATGAGTCTGCAGGTAGCTAAAGCTAACCAACTAACTTAGGTTCAATGTTAGCTAGCTAGCTAACATAGGCTATAACTAGTAATGGAAATGTCTCTGAGATTCAAATAATATTACTACACAGATCATACATGTAATGTTAGCTATCAAGCCTGCCGGCTAACATTAGCTAGCAGTAACTTGCAATGAAAACAACTTTCTGACAAAATTAGAAACGTATAATATCTGAAAATGTAGCAAGCTAGACTCTCTTACTCGTATACACGGATGAATACTTCTCCCTCTCTGTCACGGATACCATGGTTCCCTTAGTCTGAAGATGTAATCTGGAGGTGTTTTTACTTTTCGACACCACATGTTTGCTATCAAACGCTAGAATTTTCTCCATCTCTTTAGCTATCATACTCTGCTTCTACTGGGCATTCCACTGATTTTAAAACTTGGTCCTCCAGAAAGTGGGGTGCATTATCAACACTTTTGCAGTTCTTCGTGATATCTTTTAAAAAAGGATTACCTACACATACTGAGCAGCTAATGTTGTAGACAATATTGTGCTGCATGGTAGAACAATCCGAACTCCTCTCTCGGCACGTCCAGCCCATCCATTATCTAAGCCAATCAAGACTAGTGGGAAGGTTCCTGTCTTTTCCGTGCCTAAACCAACTAGGCTTGTAATTGAACAATTTTAATAGGATTTACAGATGGCATAATGTTTGTTATTAAGGCACATAAAAGTTCCAGAAGTTCCATGTTCCAGAAGGCGTTTCTGTCAAAAACTAATTTTGATAACATAATAAATGTTTACGTTCAAATGACTCTCCTGTGAAGTAGTGATGCACTACATATGCCTAGTTTCCAGAAACGAGTCACAGTTTATGGAAAATGAAATACAGAAATATCTAATTTACATTAGTATTCACACCTCTGAGCAATACTTTGTAGACGCAGAGATTACAGCCGCGAGTCTTTCTCTGTATGTCTCTAAGTGCTTTCTACACTGTTGCGTCAGTCAAATGATGCTAGTGGTTGTATTAATTGAGATCTATTGCACCACACAACTGTCCCAGACTATGTTTGGAATATCTATTTGTTGCACAGAACAGAATAGGTTGACTTTTTACTATAGGGGATAGTAGACATAGACTAGTGCTTTTGCTGTTCGTTAGGCCTACTCATCTTGTTGGCTGACGAAAAGTAAATGTGGACAGCTCTTCCAATATCTTTAATATACACCTCGGAATTGGATAAGTTGTGTCCCGATGTGTCTGTCTTCACTTGTAGCCATGTGAGTGAGAGGCGCTTCAGATTGCGCCGCACTCAGGGAGAAGGGTACAACACAGCACTTCGGGTCGCAAAAGGCATGGATTATTTTAGTGTGCATTACGGCCACAAAGGGAATGCCGCTGTGGAATTCAAGGAATTATCAAGTGCTTATCAAATTGTTCATTGAAGTTTGTGCAGCAAAAACCAAACAAACAGAGCGCATGCCTTTCAAGCGACTTTTTTTCATATATCTTCATTAAAGTCTCGTCAGGCTGCCTCACAATGTATTACAAATCAAAACATACAGCCTAACGTTTGTAGAACAACTAAAATTACATTAAAAACTCTAAAGATTCTGAATCTTTCCACATTTTGTCAGCTCAATCCATCTCTGGTGACCACACGCCCAGAATAGCTGCAGGAAACTAGAGTGGAGACCATAAAAACACAGACACTAGTAGGATAGAAACATCAAACTATTAGTTAAATATGAATTGTTAACCATTAATATAAAATAAATCAGGTAAATACATCATTTTACACTTTCAGAATTTCTCGTTGTCCAGACATTTAAACCCTCATGCTGTCATCTGTAATCCGGGCAGGACAGGACAGTACAATTCACACACCACTTTTCCATCTGTCAACTACTGTGTCTAGTTCTGTTGCATCAATGATGCGTCATCACAATGCTTTTACTACAGAAGCTGTAATTCACCTCTCACCTCTAACAGCCTCTTATCCAGTAATAATGTAGGTTAACGTAGGTTAACCTAGCTAGTTAGGACAGCACGCTACTGTAGTATTATGTCATTATGCGCTCTACTGTTCATGTACTCCTTGTATTCTGTTTATCACATCATGATGTAGTCATGTCAGAGCCCTTGAAAGGTTTCCCTGTATTCCAGGTTCATGATGGTGTGTGTGTGTTCATATAATGATTTGTACGTTGCTAGACATGACCGCCTTGTTGACCTGATAGCCAGCGTGGTCTCACCAACAGCACACAATCATAAACATTCCTGTGTAAGGGGAAGCTGGTTTGATGGTGATGTGTTTTCCTGTGTGCCAAATACCCCAAGTATTGTTGTTGTGGGGGAGACCAGGGGGAGGTGCTCGTTTTGGAAGTGGGCTGCTCATTTGACGGCAAAATGCAGCAGAACTTTGCCAAGAAGCTGTTTAAGTGCCAGCCCCTCGTGGTATGCTTGGACAGCCTCGGATGTACGTGCAAGCTGGTGGTGCTGATATTTGGCAGACTCGGTCACGTACACAGGCTTGCAGTGTGTGGCCTCCAGATTGCCAGCCTGACAAAAGCCAGGGCAAAACAATTGTCTAGGTACTTCTCTGTTTCAGCTGTCGTGGGCAGCCAAGCTGTTTAGAGAAGGAGCTGCTTTCTGTAACCTTCAGTGACATGCATACAGGGACCTTTGAAATGTTTGGAACATTTTTTTGTTGCGGATTTAAATAAAGTAGTTAAAATGTGTGTTTGTATGCACATGTCAGTATTGTTCCCTCTCTGTGTATCTTCCCTGCAGTGATGTATTACAATTACTGCATCATTGCCACTGCCAACAATTGCCCGTGTGTGTGTGTGTGTGTGTGTGTGTGTGTGTGTGTGTGTGTGTGTGCGTGCGTGCGTGCGTGCAAATATGTATGTCTGTGTGTGTTTGTGCATATGTATGTGTGTGTATCCCAGTAAGGCTACTGTCTCAACTCCAGATGATCCAGAACGCAGCTGCCTGGATGCTGTCACAAACTACACAAAACACTCACATCATCCCTGTTTTATTCAACCTCCATTGGCTTGCTGTTCAATACAGGATAACATTTAAGATTCTGCTGCTCACCTTTAACGCCCTCAAGGGCACGTAAAGCCAACTTCTAGCATGCACACTACGATCATCAGGCTCAAACAGCCTGGTCACACCAGCCACAAACGTCTGCAGCATGGGTGACAGGGCCTTGTCACACGTGGCCCCACAGCTCTGGAATGCTCTACCTACACATATCAAGGAGGCAGCTTCAATTTTCTTGTTTAAAACACAACTAAAGACCTACCTATTCAAGCTAGCTATTAATGTTGGCTTGCTTAATATTCTTTGAGTCTATATTTTGCATTAGTAGTTAATGGTTTGATGTATTGTGATAGTTTTTACTTCTTTTGATGTATGGCTGATGATTTTTGTTTTTGTTTTCAAATAAAATAAAATCAAATGTATTTATAGAGCCCTCCTTACATCAGCTGATATCTCAAAGTGCTGTACAGAAACCCAGCCTAAAACCCCAAACAGCATGCACTGCAGGTGTAGAAGCACAGTGGCTAGGATAAACTCCCTAGAAAGGCAAAAACCTAGGAAGAAACCTAGAGAGGAACCAGTCCTCTTCTGGCTGTGCCGGGTGGAGATTATAACAGAACATGGCCAAGATGTTCAAATGTTCATAAATTACCAGCATGGTCAAATAATAATAATCACAGTGGTTGTCGAGGTTGCAACAAGTCAGCACCTCAGGAGTAAATGTCAGTTGGCTTTTCATAGCCGATCATAAAGAGTATCTCTACCGCTCCTGCTGTCTCTAGAGAGTTGAAAACAGCAGGTCTGGGACAGGTAGCACGTCCGGTGAACCGGTTCCATAGCCGCAGGCAGAACAGTTGAAACTGGAGCAGCAGCACGGCCAGGTGGACTGGGGGCAGCAAGGAGTCATCATGCCAGGTAGTCCTGAGGCATGGTCCTAGGGCTCAGGACCTCCGAGAGAGAGAAAGAAAGAGAGAATTAGAGAGAGCATACTTAAATTCACACAAGACACCGGATAAGACAGGAGAAGTACTCCAGATATAACAGACTGACCCTAGCCCCCCGACACATAAACTACTGCAGCATAAATACTGGAGGCTGAGACAGGAGGGGTCAGGAGACACTGTGATACCACTGGACAGGGCCAAACAGGCAGGATATAACCCCACCCACTTTACCAAAGCACAGCACCCACACCACTAGAGGGATATCTTCAACCACCAACTTACCATCCTGAGACAAGGCCGAGTATAGCCCACAAAGATCTCCGCTACGGTACAACCCAAGGGGGAGTGCCAACCCAGACAGGAAGACCACGTCAGTGACTCAACCCACTCAAGTGACGCACCCCTCCTAGTGACGACATGGAAGAGCACCAGTAAGCCAGTGACTCGGCCCCTGTAATAGGGTTTGAGGCAGAGAATCCCAGTGGAAAGAGGGGAACCGGCCAGGCAGAGACAGCAAGGGCGGTTCGTTGCTCCAGAGCCTTTCCGTTCACCTTCACACTCCTGGGCCAGACTACACTCAAGCATATGACCTACTGAAGAGTTGAGTCTTCAGTAAAGACTTTAAGGTTGAGACCGAGTCTGCGTCTCTCACATGGGTAGGCAGACCATTACATAAAAATGGAGCTCTATAGGAGAAAGCCCTGCCTCCAGCTGTTTGCTTAGAATTTCTAGGGACAACTAGGTAGCCTGCGTCTTGTGACCGTAGCGTACGTGTAGGTATGTACAGCAGGACCAAATTGGAAAGATAGGTAGGAGCAAGCCCATGAAATGCTTTGTAGGTTAGCAGTAAAACCTTGAAATCAACCCTTGCCTTAACAGGAAGCCAGTGTATGGAGGCTAGCACTGGAGTAATATGATCAAATTCTTTGGTTCTAGTCAGGATTCTAGCAGCCATTTTTAGCACTAACTGAAGTTTATTTAGTGCTTTATCCAGGTAGCCGGAAAATAGAGCATTGCAGTAGTCTAACCTAGAAGTAACAAAAGCATGGATTCATTTTTCTGCATTATCTTTGGACAGAAAGTGTCTGATTTTTGCAATGTTACGTAGATGGAAAAAAAAGCTGTCCTTGAAACAGTCTTGATATGTTCGTCAAAAGAGAGATCAGGGTCCAGACTAACGCCGACGTCCTTCGCAGTTTTATTTGAGATGACTGTACAACCATCCAGATTAATTGTCAGATTCAACAGAAGATCTCTTTGTTTCTTGGGACCTAGAACAAGCATCTTTGTGTTGTCCGAGTTTAAAAGTAGAACGTTTGCAGCTATCCACTTCCTTATGTCTGAAACACAGGCTTCTAGCGGGGGCAATTTTGGAGCTTCACCATGTTTCATTGAAATGTACAGCTGTGTGTCATCCGCATAGCAGTGAAAGTTAACATTATGTTTTCGAATGACATCCCCAAGAGGTAAAATATATAGTGAAAACAATAGTGGTCCTAAAACAGAACCTTGAGGAACACCGTAATTTACAGTTGATTTGTCAGAGGACAAACCATTAACAGATACAAATTGATATCTTTCCGACAGATAAGATCTAAACCAGGCCAGAACTTGACTGTGTAGACCAATTTGGGTTTCCAATCTCTCCAAAAGAATGTGGTGATCAATGGTATCAAAAGCAGCACTAAGGTCTAGGAGCACGAGAACAGATGCAGAGCCTTGGTCTGACGCCATTAAAAGGTCATTTACCACCTTCACAAGTGCAGTCTCAGTGCTATGATGGGGTCTAAAACCAGACTGAAGCATTTCGTATACATTGTTTTGTCTTCAGGAAGGCAGTGAGTTGCTGTGCAACAGTGTTTTCTAAACATTTTGAGAGGAATGGAAGATTCGATATAGGCTGATAGTTTTTTATATTTTCTGGGTCAAGGTTTGGCTTTTTCAAGAGAGGCTTTATTACTGCCACTTTTAGTGCGTTTGGTACACATCCGGTGGATAGAGAGCCATTTATTATTTTCAACATAGGAGGGCCAAGCACAGGAAGCAGCTCTTTCAGTAGTTTAGTTGGAACAGGGTCCAGTATGCAGCTTGAAGGTTTAGAGGCCATGATTATTTTCATCATTGTATCAAGAGATAAAGTACTAAAACACTTGAGTGTCTCTCTTAATCCTAGGTCCTGGCAGAGTTGTGCAGACTCAGGACAACTGAGCTTTGGAGGAATATGCAGAATTAAAGAGGAGTCTGTCATTTGCTTTCTAATGATCATGATATTTTCCTCAAAGAATTTCATGAATTTATTACTACTGAAGTGAAAGCCATCCTCTCTTGGGTAATGCTGCTTTTTAGTTAGATTTGCGACAGTTTTGGTTTCTACTTTATGCAAATTGAGCATGGGAAATACGCTTTGCAAATGAGTTATTACTATTATTACTATTATTTCGCAGCATAATATTTAGAAATAGTTATTTTCAGGGTTAGAAAAAATGTCAGCTACATACTAATTTCCGTTAGTATAGGCTGGTAGCACAGCTAGCATATAGAAATTGGTGGTGGTACTTGAAGCCATTTTTAAGTGTAATGCAGTTCATTGGTGACGATGACATGAACATGTACTGGGATTGACATCATACAAGCATTTTACTATAGTGTGAAATACACATATAAACAACGGTTTAAATGTAGGTTCATTTGATTTGGGAAATGAGGAGATTCTGAATATTCCCACCATGAGGGTACGCTTTAGTGGCGTTACCATTCCATTTACTGTTTTGGTCGAGTTCAATTGATCTCTTTAGCTCATGCATCTATGCAGCTGAATTTCAGCTCATTGAGACATTTAGGCCTACCTTTTCTTTTGTTGTATTGAGTGCCTATGGTGTTTTCTCTCGCATTTCTAATGCTTACAGTGTGTTCGTGTCTTTGTATGTGTCTGGGTCTGGTGTTTGTGTGCTTTCCCTCTTCTGTACCTTGAGTCCACTTTCGGAATTTCTCGTTGTCCAGACATTTAAACCCTCATGCTGTCATCTGTAATCCGGGCAGGACAGGACAGTACAATTCACACACCACTTTTCCCATCTGTCAACTACTGTGTTTTGTCTAGTTGTGTTGCATCAATGATGCGTCATCACAATGCTTTTACTACAGCCTCTTATCCAATAATAATGTAGGTTAACGTAGCTAGTTAGGACAGCACGCTACTGTGGTATTATGTCATTGTGTGTGTGTGTGTGAGAGAAATAGTGAGTGTGTGTGTGTGTGTGTACTGTGCGCTCTACTGCTCATTGTATTCCGTGTATCACATCATTAACCAGTTATGACAGATCTCTTGAAAGGTTGTCCCTGTATTCCAGGTTTATGTACTCCAGGTTTGTGTGTGTGTGTCACTATTGGTCCTTCTCTTTGCAGCTTCCCTGCAGTGACATATTCTAACTACTTGTAAAGGGTGTGTGTTGGTGGAAGGGAGGTCAGGCGCAGGAGTCTATATATTCTAACTACTTGTAAAGGGTGCTTGTTGGTGGCAGGGAGGTCAGGCGCAGGAGTCTATATATTCTAACTACTTGTAAAGGGTGCGTGTTGGTGGCAGGGAAGTCAGGCGCAGGAGTCTATATATTCTAACTACTTGTAAAGGGTGAGTGTTGGTGGCAGGGAAGTCAGGCGCAGGAGAACCAACTTGGTACAAACAGAGTCGTTTAATAAGTGCTGACAAAACTACAAAAACCAAAATAACAAAAGTGGGTACAAAACCCACACACCAACACATACTAGAACAATCACATACAATCAAACAATCTCCGACAAAGACATGAGGGGAAACAGAGGGTTAATTACACAACATGTAATTGATGAGATTGGAACCAGGTGTGAAGGAAGACAAGACAAAACCAATGGAAAATGAAAAATGGATCAGTGATGGCTAGAAAGTCGGTGACGTCGACCGCCGAGCACCGCCCGAACAAGGAGAGGGACCGACTTCGGCGGAAGTCGTGACCCTACTGCATCTTTGCCACTGACAACCCTTGTCCACTATTGTCAAAAAAAAAAATCGTGACCCTACTGCATCTTTGCCACTGACAACCCTTGTCCACTATTGTGTGTGTCTGTGCGTGTGTGTGTGTGTGTGTGTGTGTGTGTAGGGCAGTGGTGCGGGGGTGCTGCAGGTGGCCCGCAATTTTAATTTGACTGTGATTTGGTGGTGTATGGTTCAGTTATAAACAAGAACAACTCATGTCTGTGTAGAGCCAGGTTACGTGGTCCTTGTTTTACGTTTTCTCAGACACAGACAGACACACGCACATTCACACAAACACACAACACACTCACACTGTCTGCTTTTAAACTCGAGGCCTTCTGAGGACATACATGCCTTTAAAATAACTATTAGAAAGATGTAAATGTTTGTTTCATCCTCCTTGATCACTGACCTGACATGAGATGATTGGATGAAATGAATAGGATGGATTGTCAACCTTTTTTAAAATTAAATCTCTAATCATGTTAGATCAGTGATTATCTCATGGAAGGAAGGAAGGAATGAACGAGACAACCCAGTAAAGCTGTATAACTGTAAATCAGGGATCACAGGGGTCACCTGAGTTCTTGCTTGTTTTGGGATTAAAGAAGATCCCAGTCTCTAATGCACAGTTCACTCTGAACTACCTACAGAGCATTGAAGGAAACAGGCTTTCGATGTCTCTTCTATCCTTCTATCCTATCATGATGATAGCGCTCACACGTGTAGTAATCACTGACCTCTTTCCTCTATCTTTGGTTTTGACCTTAATCTGCCCTCTTCTCTCTGTCTATCTCTCTCTCTCTCTCCACGCTCTCAGCACTTTCATATCTTCCACCAGGTGGAATCTACTGTAGCAGCTCCCCATCTTTCTACCTTGTCCCAATGCAGTGGTTGTTTGGGTGTGACCAATTGGATAGGGAGGAGAGACAGAGACAGAGACAGGGACAGGGACAGGGACAGGGACAGAGACAGACAGACAGACAGACAGACAGACAGACAGACAGACAGACAGACAGAGACAGACAGACAGACAGACAGACAGACAGACAGACAGACAGACAGACAGACAGACAGACAGACAGACAGACAGACAGACAGACAGACAGACAGACAGACAGACAGACAGCAGGTTCTCTTAGAGGCTATCCCCTGTGTTCTTTAACACTGACTGATATGCTGCATCTACTCTACACATCTCTCTCTCTCTCTCTTCCCCCTGTATCTGTTTCTCTACCTATTTCTGTTTTGTTATTCCTGCCACTACCTTCCTGTACACTCTATATTCCTCTTCTCAGTCTTCTCTCTCCCTCTATCTCTCTCTTCTGTTATAATTCATGCATGATTGAGTTTGTTTGGTCATGATGCTGTTACATAAGTGTACATTTCGCCTACACACACATTTGTACATACACACACACCTTGTACACTCGTTCTGCGGTCACCATAGCAACACAGACAGACCCAGTTCCTGTGGTGTCGACACTGTGGACCACGGGCCAGACGCCCGTCAACTCCATTTCCATAGCGACAGGGCTGTGGGAACCAAGAGTCCACGGTGTGTGTGTGTTCCCTTAAGTCTGACAGATGCTCTGCGTTGACATTGAGAAGATAGCTGAGCTAACCAGCATTCTTTCTTCCGGAGGTTGTCTTTATGGAAACATATTATGTTAACAACTGATTGTCTCTTTAGCGCTAAACAACTGTGATGAGAGAAGGGCTGCAGTATAGTCTATCCAGGGCTGTGTGCGCCTGTGAGTATGTGTGTGCTGCTGCTGTGTTCCCCTGTGCGCCTGTGAGTGTGTGTGTGCTGCTGCTGTGCTGCTGCTGTGCGCCTCTGAGTGTGTGTGTGCTGCTGCTGTGCTCCCCTGTGCACCTGTGAGTGTGTGTGTGCTGCTGCTGTGCTGCTGCTGCTGTGCGCCTGTGAGTGTGTGTGCATGAGTGTGTCCAGTGTGTGCATGAGTGTGTCCTGTGTGTGTATGTGCATGCGTGTGTCTTGTGTGTGCATGAGTGTGCCCTGTGTGTGTATGTGCATGAGTGTGTCTTGTGTGTGTATGTGCATGAGTGTGTCGTGTGTGTATGTGCATGAGTGCGTCCTGTGTGTTTATGTGCATGAGTGTGTCTTGTGTGTGTATGTGCATGAGTGCGTCCTGTGTGTGTATGTGCATGAGTGCGTCCTGTCTGTGTATGTGCATGAGTGTGTCCTGTGTGTGTATGTGCATGCGTGTGTCTTGTGTGTGTATGTGCATGAGTGCGTCCTGTGTGTGCATGAGTGTGTCCTGTGTGTGTATGTGCATGAGTGCGTCCTGTGTGTATGTGCGTGAGTGCGTCCTGTGTGTGTATGTGCATGAGTGTGTCCTGTGTGTGTATGTGCAAGAGTGCGTCCTGTGTGTGCATGAGTGTGTCCTGTGTGTATTGGGATCAGATGTGATGTGATGTGAGAGAGGCAGTGATTTGGAGCAGAGATGGAGGTGATTAACAGTGAAAACCACTCGGCCTCCCTGGCCTGCCTACAGATCACTACAGATCACTGAGTTATAGTCTAGCCTATAGCAAGAACTCCAGTTGTACCCCACTGCTGCCCTTGCCTCTGTCTCTGCCTCTTCCCTTTGGGGCTTTAATGGCCAGGTTGTGTGTAACACTGTGAGAAATGTATCCCAAAATAATGTGTCCCAAAAGGTGACAATGAGAGAAGTATGCTCTTGTTTTTGACGCAATCTTCCACCTCTGGCTGCTAGATTTCTATGGCTGTGATGTCATTCAGACATGCTCAGACAGACATACAGATGGCCAGAGATGAGAGGGAGGGATACAGTGGATGGATGTGAGGGAATACATTAATTACTAGAGGTGTCGGTGAGAGGGATAGAGAGAAGGATGGAAAGGAAGAGGTAGAGGTGGGGTGGGTAGGAAGGGAGGGAGGGATAGAGAGGAGGATGGAAGGGAAGGGTAGAGGTGAGGGGTAGGAAGGGAGGGAAGGATAGAGAGAAGGATGGAAGGGAAAAGGTAGAGGTGGGTGGGTAGGAAGGGAGGGAGGGAGGGATAGAGATATTGATGGAAGGGAAAAGGTAGAGGTTGGGTGTGTAGGAGGTGAGGGGAGGGAGTTAAAAAGGGAGGTAGAAGGGGAGGGAAGGATGGAAGCTGGGGAAAGTTGGGGAGGGTACGAGAGGATGGAGGGAGGGAGTGAAGAGAGGGTTACTTTGATTAGAAGAGACTCACGTTTGGGGATTATCTCTTCATGCTACTGTAGCTTTTGTTCTGCCCTCTCAGGATTAAATAGGGCTGCAGGAGCATGGTTTAGTACAGGACAGCACCACGGCAAAGCTTCAAATTCTGATAAAAAGCAATCAGTGTTTGTGCGTTTGTGTGTGTGTTTTGTATGTGTGCGTGTGTACATGTGTGTGTGTGTTTGTGCACACGCCTGCCTGTGTGCCTGCCTTTGAGCCTGTGTTTGCGCTTGTTTGCGCGTGCGTGTGTGTCTGATTCACAGAGCCTATATTAGCCAGGTCAGGGGATGAGAGAGCAGATGGTTAGTGCTCTCCTGTCTATAACCTGAGGGACATCCATCTCTCTCTGGATGTCCTATGCACAGCATGCCACACACACATACAGCAGACACACAGTGTTCCCCTATATTCATTTAGCAGCAGTGTTAAAAATGTTGGAATCAATTAAGTCCCCTAGTGCTCGAAATGATTAATACAGCAGTCATTTTGCTTTTATTTAAAAAAGGGAAGGATACCACCCAGTCACCCCCTATCTTGGATGATCACAGATATTAAACTATTTTCCAAAATGTCGTCGTCCCGTCTCGAGACTTTCTTTCCCAAATTGGTCCACACTGGCCAAAGCGGGTTTGTTAAAACACGTTTATCCTTGCATAACCTCCGTCGAATATTACATATTTTAGATGCTTCATCAGAAACAACAGCTAATTGTGTTGTATTATCTCTCAATGCAGAACAGGCTTTTTATAGACCAGAATGGTCATATCTCTGGTCTGTCTTGGAACATATGGGAATTAGCTCCAATTTCATTTTAACATGATTACATTTCTATATGTCAATGTCAAGGGGTGGGTGTAGCTGGTGCATAGAAGTCAGGCAGCACTTTACTAAGGCAATCATTTGGACAGAAGGCAACTGCGTCACAAAACAAATGTCCAACGAACAAGTGAGGCAGCACAAAGTACAAAAACCCAAGTACAAAGTACCGGCTGCCACAGGTAATAAAACAAAACCCGGCGCAAACCAGCCGGAAGCGTGCCAACCTCGACAATAAACAATTTCACACACAGACATGGGGGGACAGAGGGTTAAATACACGACAAGTAATGAAGGAAATGTAAACCAGGTGTGTGGGAAAACAAGACAAAACAAATGGAAAATGAAAGGTGGATTGACGATGGCTAGAAGATTGATGACGTCTACCGCTGAACGCCGCCCGAACAAGGAGAGGAACCGACTTCGGCGGAAGTCGTAACAATACCCCCCCTTGACGCACGGCTCCATCAGCACGCCGACACCGGCCTTGGGGACGACCCGGAGGGCGAGGTGCAGCACTGAAGGTTCTAACACGTCCTCCACCGGAACCCAGCATCTCTCCTCCAGACCGTACCCCTCCCACTCAACAAGGTACTGAAGGCCCCTCGCCCAACGCCTCAAATCCAGTATGGAGCGAAAGGAATATGCCGGGGCCCCCTCGATGTCCAGAGGGGCTGTTTGCCTTCCTGTGTATACCATTGACTGCTTGCGAAGGCGAAATAAACACCTGCCGCGCTCTGCGCGTGACTCTACACCTTTTTCTCCTTGAGTATTCATTACACTGACAATGCGATCCAGTTTCGCCTTTGCTATTCTTATTATCCATGGAACGCCTGGCCCAGGCAATTCGTCAATCGACGAAAATACCAATTTCCCTCAAATCTACTGATATCTTCATGTCATTAAACATAGATTATATTTTACTATATCTAGACAATGTATTTCAATCACTCCAAAACGCATTGAAAATCATAGATAAATTGATTTTCATCTCAAGTTCCAAAATTAATCTAATCAAATCAGCCCTACTGCCTCTCTCAAGACCCCAATGGACGACTCCATCTCCACTTGTGGAATCCCAATCGTTTCCCATTTTAAACATTTGGGAGTAGATATATTTCCTTCCTTGGATAAAACCATTGCCAGAAACTTAAACAGAAAGCACAAATCAATTCAATCCGACCTCAGTAGATGGAATAATCCCAGTTGCTTTAACTGAAAGAATATCTATTGTCAAAATGAATATTGCCATTGGCTGAATTTCTGTAATTTAATGCTTCCCATGGCTCTCTGTTCTGGCTATTGGATTAAAAATCATTTGCCCGACCTCACTAACGTTCTTGTGGCTAAATGGAAGCAAGTCCTCGCAGCCATGTACCAACATCTAGTGGAAAGCCTTCCCAGAAGAGTGGAGGTTGTTATAGCAGCAATGTTCTAACATCTAGTGGAAAGCCTTCCCAGAAGAGTGGAGGCTGTTATAGCAGCAATGTTCCAACATCTAGTGGAAAGCCTTCCCAGAAGAGTGGAGGCTGTTATAGCAGCAATGTTCCAACATCTAGTGGAAAGCCTTCCCAGAAGAGTGGAGGCTGTTATAGCAGCCATGTTCCAACATCTAGTGGAAAGCCTTCCCAGAAGAGTGGAGGCTGTTATAGCAGCAATGTTCCAACATCTAGTGGAAATCCTTCCCAGAAGAGTGGAGGCTGTTATAGCAGCAATGTTCCAACATCTAGTGGAAAGCCTTCCCAGAAGAGTGGAGGCTGTTATAGCAGCCATGTTCCAACATCTAGTGGAAAGCCTTCCCAGAAGAGTGGAGGCTGTTATAGCAGCAATGTTCCAACATCTAGTGGAAAGCCTTCCCAGAAGAGTGGAGGCTGTTATAGCAGCAATGTTCTAACATCTAGTGGAAAGCCTTCCCAGAAGAGTGGAGGCTGTTATAGCAGCAAAGGGGGGCCCAACGTCATATTAATGCCTATGATTTTGGAATGAGATGGTCGACGTGCAGGTGTCCACAGACTTTTGGTCATGTACTGCAGCTAGATTGGACAACCACATAACACAGTCATAGTAAGTACATGTTTCCTTTATAAAGTAGCTATCAGCAAAGTCAGAGGTAGTAAAGGGGGAAAAGGCCAAGTGTGTTGGGGGGTGCGAGGGAGGGGGCTGTGGGATGGTTTAAGATACTCTTTAAGAGGTAGGGTTTCCTAGCTTTCAGGGGGAAGCTGGTTCGACCATTGGGGTGCCAGTACAGACAAGAGCTTGAACTGGGCTGAGTGGGAGCTGGCCTCCTGTAGGGGTGGGAGGGCAAGGGGCCAGAGGTGGCACGGAGTGCTCGGGTTGGGGTGTAGGGTTTGAGCATAGCCTGAAGGTAGGGAGGGGCAGTTCCTGTTGCTGCTCCGTAGGTAAGCACCATGGTCTTGTAGTGGATGCGATCTTCGACCGGAAGCCAGAGGAGCGGGGTGACATGGGAGAACTTGGGAAGATTGAACACCAGGCAGGCTGCAACGTTCTGCATAGGTTGTAGGGGTTTGATGGCACGAGTGGGTAGCCCAGCCAACAGCTAGTTGCAGTAGTCCAGAAGTGAGATGACAAGTGCCAATCATTTATCTTTCGTTTCTCTGGGTATAATCATTTTCCTTCAATTCGCAAGAGACTGAACGTATCTCACCGGAGAAAGCATCCGAGCGAAACATCTCCCCTCTGTCTCTGTAGCCCATCTATCTGATTCTGTCTCGTCAAAAAGAGTATGATATTGTTGCCGCCCGTAGCATTGAGTGCAAGGGAAGCCACTGAGCATTTGGCCTCCCTTGATAAAAAAAGTATAAAATAAAAGCCAATCAGCATTGAGCTGTGAATGGTCCTGGCACACCAAAAAAAAGTGTCAAGTGAAGCCAGTTTGGATTTGGCTTCACACCAATCACATCACATCGAAAACCAAACGTCATTGACAGAAAAAACTTACATTTTTTGCATCTTGTTGTGTTGTTGTCCTACAGTGGTTAGCCAGTTAAAATCATCCCTTTCCTAAATTAGCCATCGATGGAGAAAGGGATTTGGATTTGTGGTTTTACTTTATTCTCCATACTGATCCATGATTATAATGGCGATTCTGATTCAACCATAAATTAATACATTGCCTTGCCTGAGAGGATGGATGTTCAGTATGTAATAAGCTAATAATAACTAGCTGGCTCATCGTTGCCCATGAAAGAAATTTAGGCTAGCGAGCAAGCATTTTCGCCAGGTAGCCTAGGATAACAAAAACAACAAGTGTGTATTGTATGACAGAGTCATAGACCGTTTCGACAACATGAAAGAGAGGATGGCATTGGTGTCAACATTTTTATACACACACACACACACACACACACACACACACACACACACACACACACACACACACACACACACACACACACACACACACACACACACACACACACACACACACACACACACACCAGTACCATGGATGGCTGCATCATATTTAGCTTATGGACTAAACCATTTTTGGTATATTTTAGTTGTCATTGTATTCGTCTCAGCAGAGGTGATTTGATTATGTTGAAATGTTAAAGCTGAAATTGTGCTGGAATAGGCAGCTCATTTGTCTAGTAGTCCGAAAATGTCGGAAACATTCATTTTCTTGACCATGCTGAAGCTCATGTAACTGACTATTACATGCAATATGTTTTGTGGACTTCAAGGGACAGATGTTGCTCTTCAGTTTTGTGACAAAACACAGATGCGGTTGAATGTATTCTGCCACTGTGTCTTCTTATAGCCTTAGGCCTTGACTTTTTCCACATTTTGTTACAGCCTTATTCTAAATGTTTTATTTTTTACTCAGTACTTTTTCCTTCTGGAAGGTTCTCCCATCGCCACAGAGGAACTCTGGAGCTCTGACCAAGGCCCTTTTCCCCTGATTGCTCAATTTGGCTGGGGGCCAACTCTAGGAAGAGTATTGGTGGTTCCAAACATCTTCCATTTAAGAATGATGGAGGCCACTGTGTTCTTGAGGACCTTCAATGCTGCAGAAATGTTTTGGTACCCTTCCCCAGATCTGTGCCTCAATACAATCCACAATTCCATCGACTTGATGGCTTGGTTTTCGCTCTGACATGCACTGTCAACTGTGGGACCTTATATAGACAGGTGTGTGCCTCTCCAAATCTTGTCCAATCAATTGAATTTACCACAGGTGTACTCCAATCAAGTTGTAGAAACATTTCAAGGATGGTCACTGGAAACAGGATGCACATGACTCTCAAAGCAAAGGGTCTGAATACTTTTGTCAATTTGAAAACATTTCTAAAAACCTGTTTTTTCTTTGTCATTATGTCATATTGTGTGTAGATTGATTAAGATAACATTTAATTTAACCATTTTTAGAATAAGGCTGTAAGGTATCAAAATGTGGAAAAAGTCAAGGGGTCTGAATACTTTCCGAATGCACTGTATATCACAGGGGCAAGGTATATGAACTAACAGGTTATAGAGCAAACAACGGGGGGGGGGGGGGGGGTATCTTCGATTGCATTTCTCTGATTGTTTTTGTATCAAAGTAACTAGCTAGCTTGGAATCCTGGAAGTGTAGCAAACCCTATTAAAATATTTATTGATGTATGCCCCTGGAAGACAGACACACACAACACACACAGGAATAACAGAGCGAGAGAAAAACAATGACATCATTAGCTCTGAATCAAATCGAATCAAATTGTGTTGGTCGCGTACAGAGATTTGCAGATGTTATTGCGGGTGCAGTAAAATGCTTGTGTTTCAAGCTCAAACAGTGCAGTAATACCTATATATAAATGGTGTGTATAATAATGGTGTGTATAGACAGATGTACTTATGTAGGATGAGCCATGACTACAATACAGCATATACATATTATTACTAAAGTGACCAGTGTTCAATGGCTCTATAGGGCAGCATAAGGCAGCAGTCTCTAAGGTGCAGGATAGAGTACTGGGTGGTAGTCACTGTTACTAGCCGGCTAAGGTTCTGGGCAGGGTATGGTCCTGTGACACCGGGTGCTGTAGATGATCTGAAAGGTAGGCAGTGTGCCCCCGGGGATGCGTTGGGCTGACCGTACCACCCTCTGTAGAGCCCTGTGGTTGCGGATGGTGAAATTGCCATACCAGGCGGTGATACAGCCCGAGAGGATGCTGTCAATGGTGCATCTGTACAAATTTGTGAATGTTTTAGGAGCCAATGAAGAGGTGATGGGGCCAATGAAGAGGTGATGTTGCACCTTCTTCACCACACTGTCTGTGTGAAGAGACCATTTCAGGTCATCAGTGATGTGCACGCGGAGGAACTTGAAGATTCACCCTCTCCACTGCAGTCCCGTCGATGTGGATGGGGCGTGCTGTTTCCTGAAGTCCACGATCAGCTCCTTCATTTAGTTGACATTGAGGGAGAGGTTATTTACCTGGCACCACTCCACCAGGGCTCTCACAACCTCGTCACTGTTGGCAATCAGGTCTACACTGTTGTGTTGTCAGCAAACTTGATGAATGAGTTGGAGATGTGCCTAAACAGGGAGTACAGGAGGGGGCTGTGCGCACACCCCTCGTGTTGAGGATCAGCATGGTGGAGGTGTTGTTGCCTACCTTCACCACAGGAATCCAGGACACTGGATTGCAAAGGGAGGGGTTCAGACCCAGGGCCCTGAGCTTAGTGATGATCTTGGAAGGTATAATGGTGTTGAAGCTGGGCTGTACTCAATGAACAGCATTCTTATGTATTTGTGGTATATTGCAGTGTGCAGTGCAATGGCATCATCCGTGGATCTGTTGGGGTGGTACGAGAACTGTAGTGGGTCTAGGGTGTCGGGTAAGGTGAAGGTGATATGGTCCTCAACTAGACTCTCAAAGCACTTATGATGACAGAAGTGTGTGTTACGGGGCGATAGTCAGTTAGTTTAGTTACCTTCGCTTTCTTGGGTACAGGAACATTTTGATGAAAGTAGGGACTACAGACTGGGATATGGAAAATGTAATATTTCCGTAAACACATGGCTTGGGATTTTGTCTGGGCCGGCATGCTTGCGAGGGTTAACACGTTTCAATGACTTACATTGGGAGCAGACAGTTCGCGGGAGCGAGGCGTCCGTGTCCGCGACATGGCTTTCCCTTTATAATCTGTGATTCTCTGGAGTCCCTGCCATATATGTCTTGTGTCTGAGCTGTTGAATTGTCTCTGTATTGCCGTTTTTTTGCCGTTTGATTGCGTCAAAGAGGTCATAGCTGGAGGGAGAGTAGCAATGATCCAGAGTCTGTGATGCGTGTGTTGCACAGGAGATGTGTTGATAGCGTAGCGGTTTCCTCCGATTTCCTTTTCTAAAGTCCTCAGCTGCAATAAATGTGGCCTTAGGATATGCGGTTTCCAATTTGCACATAGTCTAGTGTAGTTCCTTGAAAGCCGTCTCGGTGTCGGCTTGGGCGGGGGTATACACGGCAGTGATGATGACTGATATAAAATTATCTTGGGAGGTAATGCGGTTGGCATTTGATGGTTTGGTATTCCAGACCGGGAAAACAAAAGCACTTGAATTCCTGTACATTACCACAATCACACCATGAGTTGTTAATCATGACACAAACCCCTCCGCCTTTTCCCGGGGAGTTCTTTCTTCCTGTCCATGTGATTGACTGAGAACCCCACTGGCTGAATGGACAGGGAGAATATATCCGGAGAGAGCCATATTTCCATAAATCAGAGTATGTTACTGTTCCTGATGTCTCTCTGGAAGGAGGGACTGAACGTTAGCGAGTAATGTACTCGGAAGCGATGGATGGTAAGCACGCCGCCTGAGTCTGACTAGGGCCCCACTTCTTCTTCCCCTTCTCCGGCGTCTGCGTTTTCCAGCATCTACGTTTTGGTGCAGCCCCTGGGATGACCAGAGGTGATCGCCGATCTAATAGCCAAAAGTAATTTTGGCTGTAGGTAATAATACAAAAAACGTTCTAAGCAAATAACGTAAGAAATAATGCAAAAAATATATATAATACTGCAGAGTTGGGTAGGAGCTAGAAGAATGGGCGACAGTCTTTCCATCTTGAATCACAAATAACATGTGAGAAACAGAGTAGGCTAAGCTCACAATACACAACCTGAATCAAACTGGAGCAAAAATATTGCGCTCCATTTAAAAACTTGATACACCTACAGACAAAAGGAGGAAACAGTTGTACTGAGTGTTGCTGTACTTGCCCCAGGACCATGACTAGGACCTCAGGGGCACAAGATTACACTTATCGGATATGCACTTCTCAGTACATCGCACTTCAAGTTTGTATTGGGTATTGGAGACATTCACATCTAGTTTGTTGAATTAAGCGAGAGGGCCGACCCAAAAAGTCAAACACTGGCATAAATGTCCTTAGGCTGTTGTTGCCTTGACAACAGTTTCCATTTTTGGTTTTGTTTTCCCACTGTGATATTTGCTTAATACACATTTTTAGTTATTCATTTTGCAGTGTAGCAGTGATAAATCATAATTAACGTACAGTACCATGGAAGACAGAGAAGCTCTGAGTAAACTGATGTCTGTCAGCACATTAATATGATTGTGTGTGTCTGTGTGTGTCTGTCTGTGCGTTTGTCTCCGTCTGTGCAATGTGTCTTCTTCTAAACCCCTCCTCACCCGGCACCCCAACTCCCACTCTGTCACCTCTGACCTCACCTCTGACCTCGGAACAGAGAGATTAGAGAGAGAGGGAAAGAAAGGGGGGAGAGAAATAGAAAGAGGAATACATTTGGAAGAGAGAGGGAAGCGAGAGAGAGTGATAAAGGGGACAGAGGGAGGGAGAGAGTGGGAGGATAAATAGAGAATGAGAGGGAAAGAGAGTGCCGCTGGTAGAGTTGCCAGAGCCTGTGTCTCCCCAGTGCAGACTAAACACATCACATTATCTAAGCCCCCCCCCCCACACACACACGTGCAAACCCACACTGTACACCCAAACATAGCATGCTCACACAAACACACATAAAGCACATATGCACACATTCACATCTTGCAACTCACACACCAAACAACATACAGTACATGCAACACACACAGCATACAACATGTGCACACGCATTTACATCCAAGATGGCATAGCAGTCAGACGTCCTTTGTCCTCGTCGTGTCGTGTCCCGTGTATATATATATTTACATCTTTCTTTGCATATCTTTTATATATTTTCTTTTCCAAAAACTCAACTTCAAAACACTCTCCTGCAACCCGCCTCACCAATAAAAAATAAAAAAATGTATTAATTACCTAAAATCTGAAATCCACAATAGAAGCTAGCCTGATGCTAACCAGAAGTTAACCAGGAGCTAACCAGAAGCTAACCATGAGCTAACCAGAAGCTAGCCAGAAGCTGGCCAGTTTACATTTACATTTACATTTAAGTCATTTAGCAGACGCTCTTATCCAGAGCGACTTACAAATTGGTGCGTTCACCTTATGACATCCAGTGGAACTGCCACTTTACAATAGTGCATCTAAATCTTTTAAGGGGGGTGAGAAGGATTACTTTATCCTATCCTAGGTATTCCTTGAAGAGGTGGGGTTTCAGGTGTCTCCGGAAGGTGGTGATTGACTCCGCTGTCCTGGCGTCGTGAGGGAGTTTGTTCCACCATTGGGGGGCCAGAGCAGCGAACAGTTTTGACTGGGCTGCGCGGGAACTGTACTTCCTCAGTGGTAGGGAGGCGAGCAGGCCAGAGGTGGATGAACGCAGTGCCCTTGTTTGGGTGTAGGGCCTGATCAGAGCCTGGAGGTACTGAGGTGCCGTTCCCCTCACAGCTCCGTAGGGCAAGCACCATGGTCTTGTAGCGGATGCGAGCTTCAACTGGAAGCCAGTGGAGAGAGCGGAGGAGCGGGGTGACGTGAGAGAACTTGGGAAGGTTGAACACCAGACGGGCTGCGGCGTTCTGGATGAGTTGTAGGGGTTTAATGGCACAGGCAGGGAGCCCAGCCAACAGCGAGTTGCAGTAATCCAGACGGGAGATGACAAGTGCCTGGATTAGGACCTGCGCCGCTTCCTGTGTGAGGCAGGGTCGTACACTGCGGATGTTGTAGAGCATGAACCTACAGGAACGGGCCACCGCCTTGATGTTAGTTGAGAACGACAGGGTGTTGTCCAGGATCACGCCAAGGTTCTTAGCGCTCTGGGAGGAGGACACAATGGAGTTGTCAACCGTGATGGCGAGATCATGGAACGGGCAGTCCTTCCCCGGGAGGAAGAGCAGCTCCGTCTTGCCGAGGTTCAGCTTGAGGTGGTGATCCGTCATCCACACTGATATGTCAGCCAGACATGCAGAGATGCGATTCGCCACCTGGTCATCAGAAGGGGGAAAGGAGAAGATTAATTGTGTGTCGTCTGCATAGCAATGATAGGAGAGACCATGTGAGGTTATGACAGAGCCAAGTGACTTGGTGTATAGCGAGAATAGGAGAGGGCCTAGAACAGAGCCCTGGGGGACGCCAGTGGTGAGAGCGCGTGGTAAGGAGACAGATTCTCGCCACGCCACCTGGTACGAGCGACCTGTCAGGTAGGACGCAATCCAAGCGTGGGCCGCGCCGGAGATGCCCAACTCGGAGAGGGTGGGGAGGAGGATCTGATGGTTCACAGTATCGAAGGCAGCCGATAGGTCTAGAAGGATGAGAGCAGAGGAGAGAGAGTTAGCTTTAGCAGTGCGGAGCGCCTCCGTGATACAGAGAAGAGCAGTCTCAGTTGAATGATTAGTCTTGAAACCTGACTGATTTGGATCAAGAAGGTCATTCTGAGAGAGATAGCGGGAGAGCTGGCCAAGGACGGCACGTTCAAGAGTTTTGGAGAGAAAAGAAAGAAGGGATACTGGTCTGTAGTTGTTGACATCGGAGGGATCGAGTGTAGGTTTTTTCAGAAGGGGTGCAACTCTCGCTCTTTTGAAGACGGAAGGGACGTAGCCAGCGGTCAGGGATGAGTTGATGAGCGAGGTGAGGTAAGGGAGAAGGTCTCCGGAAATGGTCTGGAGAAGAGAGGAGGGGATAGGGTCAAGCGGGCAGGTTGTTGGGCGGCCGGCCGTCACAAGACGCGAGATTTCATCTGGAGAGAGAGGGGAGAAAGAGGTCAGAGCACAGGGTAGGGCAGTGTGAGCAGAACCAGCGGTGTCGTTTGACTTATCAAACGAGGATCGGATGTCGTCGACCTTCTTTTCAAAATGGACGAAGTCATCTGCAGAGAGGGAGGAGGGGGGGGGAGGGGGAGGAGGATTCAGGAGGGAGGAGAAGGTGGCAAAGAGCTTCCTAGGGTTAGAGGCAGATGCTTGGAATTTAGAGTGGTAGAAAGTGGCTTTAGCAGCAGAGACAGAAGAGGAAAATGTAGAGAGGAGGGAGAGAAAGGATGCCAGGTCCGCAGGGAGGCGAGTTTTCCTCCATTTCCGCTCGGCTGCCCGGAACCCTGTTTTGTGAGCTCGCAATGAGTCGTCGAGCCACGGAGCGGGAGGGGAGGACCGAGCCGGCCTGGAGGATAGGGGACATAGAGAGTCAAAGGATGCAGAAAGGGAGGAGAGGAGGGTTGAGGAGGCAGAATCAGGAGATAGGTTGGAGAAGGTTTGAGCAGAGGGAAGAGATGATAGGATGGAAGAGGAGAGAGTAGCGGGGGAGAGAGAGCGAAGGTTGGGACGGCGCAATACCATCCGAGTAGGGGCAGTGTGGGAAGTGTTGGATGAGAGCGAGAGGGAAAAGGATACAAGGTAGTGGTCGGAGACTTGGAGGGGAGTTGCAATGAGGTTAGTGGAAGAACAGCATCTAGTAAAGATGAGGTCGAGCGTATTGCCTGCCTTGTGAGTAGGGGGGAAGGTGAGAGGGTGAGGTCAAAAGAGGAGAGGAGTGGAAAGAAGGAGGCAGAGAGGAATGAGTCAAAGGTAGACGTGGGGAGGTTAAAGTCGCCCAGAACTGTGAGAGGTGAGCCGTCCTCAGGAAAGGAGCTTATCAAGGCATCAAGCTCATTGATGAACTCTCCGAGGGAACCTGGAGGGCGATAAATGATAAGGATGTTAAGCTTGAAAGGGCTGGTAACTGTGACAGCATGGAATTCAAAGGAGGCGATAGACAGATGGGTAAGGGGAGAAAGAGAGAATGACCACTTGGGAGAGATGAGGATCCCGGTGCCACCACCCCGCTGACCAGAAGCTCTCGGGGTGTGCGAGAACACGTGGGCGGACGAAGAGAGAGCAGTAGGAGTAGCAGTGTTATCTGTGGTGATCCATGTTTCCGTCAGTGCCAAGAAGTCGAGGGACTGGAGGGGGGCATAGGCTGAGATGAACTCTGCCTTGTTGGCCACAGATCGGCAGTTCCAGAGGCTGCCGATCTGGAAGACCTGGAACTCCACGTGGGTCGTGCGCGCTGGGACCACCAGATTAGGGTGGCCGCGGCCACGCGGTGTGGAGCGTTTGTATGGTCTGTGCAGAGAGGAGAGAACAGGGATAGACAGACACATAGTTGACAGGCTACAGAAGAGGCTACGCTAATGCAAAGGAGATTGGAATGACAAGTGGACTACACGTCTCGAATGTTCAGAAAGTTAAGCTTACGTAGCAAGAATCTTATTGACTAAAATGATTAAAATGATACAGTACTGCTGAAGTAGGCTAGCTGGCAGTGGCTGCGTTGTTGACTTTGTAGGCTAGCTGGCAGTGGCTGCGTTGTTGACACTACACTAATCAAGTCGTTCCGTTGAGTGTGATAGTTTCGACAGTGCTGCTATTCGGGGGCTAGCTGGCTAGCTAGCAGTGTTGATTACGTTATGGTGCGTTAAAAGAACGACAATAGCTGGCTAGCTAACCTAGAAAATCGCTCTAGACTACACAATTATCTTTGATACAAAGACGGCTACGATCAAACAAATCAAAGCGTTGTACTGTAATGAAATGAAATGAAAATGTGATACTACCTGTGGAGCGAAGCGGAATGCGACCGGGTTGTTGAGTGAGGAAGTTCAATTCGGTGGACGTTGGCTAGCTGTTGGCTAGCTAGCAGTGTCTCCTACGTTAAGGACGACAAATAGCTGGCTAGCTAACCTCGGTAAATTAAGATAATCACTCTAAGACTACACACTCTAAACTACACAATTATCTTGGATACGAAGACAGCAAAGACAACTATGTAGCTAGCTAACACTACACTAATCAGGTCATTCAGTTGAGTGTAATAGTTTTTAGTGCTGCTATTCGATAGACGGTGGACGTTAGCTAGCTGGCTAGCTGGCTAGCTGCTGGGCAGATAGCAGTGTAGACTGCGTTAGGACGACGAAATACGATAATTACGCAATTATCTTTGATACAAAGACGGCTATGTAGCTAGCTAAGAGGAAATTGCTAAGATTAGACAAATCAAACCGTTGTACTATAGTGAAATGTAATGAAATGTAATGAAAAGTTATACAACCTGTGGCCGAAGTGCGAATGCGACCGCTCGCTCCAACCCGGAAGTACTTTCACACAATACATAAGTCCTTTACAAGAAAGACCATGATCTGATGGACAGATATACTTGTCTTTCAGGGGTTAAGTCCGCTGGAAAATAAGCAATAAGCATGAGGCTGTGGAAGGAAGTCAGCATTTTTGTATAGAAACAGTCCTTTCACTTTCAAAACTTGGGTTTGCTTATGAACTGGCTAACGTTAGTATTTAGCTAACTACGGTTGATGGTCATCAGCTATCCTTTAGCTCGAAAAGCTATCGCCAGTTTTGTACAACGCGACTCACACCAGAATATATCGGACCTATTTTTCTCTCCATATCCCCGGATTTCAACCGAAAGCTCTGAACATTTACACCTGGATCTCGCAGCTAGCTAGCTGCTATCCTTGTGACTATTGGCTTACGTCGGTCCCGGAGTAAACTTGAATTATTCCGGCGCTAGCCAGCTGAAGAGTTCCATCAACCACTCCTGGGCTACAATCACCTATCCGGACCCGTTTTACTGCCGAAGCGGAGCCCCACCGGGCCTTCATGACTGTATTACCGACGTTATCTGCCCGAGGGAGTTATCCAACTCGGCCCTCCGTCGCAACGTTACCTGAACGCCCATCTGCGGCCCGCTAATCGTTAGCTGTCTTATCGGCTGCTATCTGAATAGGTCTCTCTGACAATTTTTCTTGGGTCACTATAACTATATCTATTTTGCCAATTGGATTGATCCCCTCTACCACACGGAACCCCACTAATCTACTAACGGAAACGCACGAAGTGGCTAAAAACAGAACACTGTCCTACTCTAGCTTGCTACCGGTGGCCCGGCTAGCTGTCTGAATCGCCGTGACCCCAACCAACCTCACTACTCACTGGACCCTTTTGATCACTCGACTAAGCATGCCTCTCCTTAATGTCAATATGCCTTGTCAATTGCTGTTCTGGTTAGTGTTTATTGGCTTATTTCACTGTAGAGCCTCTAGCCCTGCTCATTATACCTTATCCAACCTTTCAGTTCCACCACCCACACATGCGATGACACCACCAGGTTTCAATTATGTTTCTAGAGACAATATCTCTCTCATCATCACTCAATACCTAGGTTTATCTCCACTGTATTCACATCCTTCCATACCTTTGTCTGTACATTATACCTTGAAGCTATTTTATCGTCCCCAGAAACCTCCTTTTACTCTCTGTTCCGGACATTCTAAATAACCAATTCTCATAGCTTTTAGCCGTACCCTTATCCTACTCCTCCTCTGTTCCTCTGGTGATATAGAGGTGAATCCAGGCCCTGCAGTGCCTAGCTCCACTCCTATTCCTGAGGCGCTCTCTTTTGATGACTTCTGTAACCGTAATAGCCTTGGTTTCATGCATGTTAACATTAGAAGCCTCCTCCCTAAGCTTGTTTTATTCAGTGCTTTAGCACACTCTGCCAACCCGGATGTTCTAGCCGTGTCTGAATCCTGGCTTAGGAAGACCACCAAAAATTCTGAAATCTCCATCCCTTACTACAACATTTTCAGACAAGATAGAACGGCCAAAGGGGGCGGTGTTGCAATCTACTGCAGAGAGAGCCTGCAGAGTTCTGTCCACCTATCCAGGTCTGTGCACAAACAATTTGAACTTCTACTTTTAAAAATCCACCTCTCTAAAAACAAGTCTCTCACTGTTGCCACCTGCTATAGACCACCCTCTGCCCCCAGCTGTGCTCTGGACACCATATGTGAACTGATTGCCCCCATCTATCTTCAGAGCTCGTGCTGTTAGGCGACCTAAACTGGAACATGCTTAACACCCCAGCCATCCTACAATCTAAGCTTGATGCCCTCAATCGCACACAAATAATCAATGAACCTACCAGGTACCACCCCAAAGCCGTAAACACGGGCACCCTCATAGATATCATCCTAACCAACTTGCCCTCTAAATACACCTCTGCTGTTTTCAACCAAGATCTAAATGCATGCTCTTCAACCGATCGCTGCCTGCACCTGCCCGCCCGTCCAACATCACTACTCTGGACGGTTCTGTCTTAGAATATGTGGACAACTACAAATACCTAGGTGTCTGGTTAGACTGTAAACTCTCCTTCCAGACTCACATCAAACATCTCCAATCCAAAGTTCAATCTAGAATTGGCTTCCTATTTTGCAACAAAGCCTCCTTCACTCATGCTGCCAAACATACCCTCGTAAAACTGCCCATCCTACCGATCCTCGACTTCGGCGATGTCATTTACAAAATAGCCTCCAATACCCTACTCAATAAATTGGATGCAGTCTATCACCATGCCATCCGTTTTGTCACCAAAGCCCCATATACTACCCACCACTGCGACCTGTATGCTCTCGTTGGCTGGCTCTCGCTTCATATTCGTCGCCAAACCCACTGGTTCCAGGTCATCTACAAGACCCTGCTAGGTAAAGTCCCCCCTTATCTCAGCTCGCTGGTCACCATAGCATCTCCCACCTGTAGCACACGCTCCAGCAGGTATATCTCTCTGGTCACCCCCAAAACCAATTCTTACTTTGGCCACCTCGCCTTCCAGTTCTCTGCTGCCAATGACTGGAACGAACTGCAAAAATCTCTGAAACTGGAAACATTTATCCCCCTCACTAGCTTTAAGCACCAGCTGTCAGAGCAGCTCACAGAATACTGCACCTGTACATAGCCCATCTATAATTTAGCCCAAACAACTACCTCTCCCCCTACTGTATTTATTTATTTAGCTCCTTTGCACCCCCATTATTTATATCTCTACTATACACTTTCTTCCACTGCAAATCTACCATTCCAGTGTTGATTTAAAAAAAACATGTTTTTACTTGCTATATTGTATTTTCTTCGCCACCATGGCCTTTTTTTGCCTTTACCTCCCTTATCTCACCTCATTTGCTCACATTGTATATAGACTCATTTTTCTACTGTATTATTGACTGTATGTTTGTTTTACTCCATGTGTAACTATGTGTCGTTGTATGTGTCGAACTGCTTTGCTTTATCGTGGCCAGGTCGCAGTTGTAAATGAGAACTTGTTCTCAACTTGCCTACCTGGTTAAATAAAGGTGAAACAAAATAAATAAATAGATAAAACGCTCACAGCATGCAACTCACACATATTACACAACACAAAAATCAGGCAAGACACCCACACACAAACATACACAGCCTTGCCCTGAATCCATAAACATGTCATCATTTCAGTGCATACAGTACAGCATTTACATCAAACTTCGCAAACAGAAGAAAAGTGTGCACTTGCAACTTTCATTGGAGTTTGTGCTATTGTGATGTGCTAGCTAGGTTGATGACTATTTGATGACAGCTGGTTAGGGCGCAGAGTTTCTATGTTAGGTTGAACGTTTTTACCTCCCAAGTAATACCTTGTGGACAGACTACGTTAAACACCATGGTATCTGTCATGATGTCATGATCCAACGGGATGTGTGGGAACTGGCAGCATTAGTTCCGGTGCTTTGGACAAATCACAATTTCTCAGGTCTTTCAAATTTCGGAAGGGGAGGGAACATTTTGCCCTTAACTTGCAAAGAGAGGGGGTGGAGCTTTTTATTCCGGTTCTGATCTGTTCTCTTAACACATATGGACCCAGAATTTAATAAAGCATCTTACCAATTACACAAGACTTTACTTTTAAGTCAAGATTACCCCCTATGTAATGAGCTAGGGGATATGGCTGGCATTTCTGAACTATGATGTCAGTTTTAGTTAGGCTTAGATCTTTCTCCCTGCTCTCCCTCCCTCTCTCCGTCTCTCTCCCTCTCCCCGTCTTTCCCACTTTGTCTTTCTCTGTCTCTTTCCCTCTTTCCCTATCCCCATCACTCATTCTCTTCATCAATCTCTCTCTCTACATGTCCGCTCTGCCTCGGGGCAGCTCCTAGCATTAACAAGGTCTATGTGTTGCGTTCTCTCTTTGCTTTCTCCCATTCTCAGTCACTCATTTTTTTTGTCTGACTTACCTCCCCTGCCTTCCTCTCTTGTGCTTTCCCTCCCTCTCTTTCTGTACATTTTCTCTGCCCTAGGGGCTCCTCACGACTCTTGGCTCCTGTTCTACCCCTGTCACAGTCTCTCTCTCTCTCTCTCTCTCTCCATTTCTCAAATTTTCTCTCTGTCCCTCACTTCCCCCTCTCTCTTGGAGTCACTAGCTCAGAATCAAGTTACATAATATAATACATGAGGGAGAGAGGTAGAGAGCGATATGGAGACAGTAAGACAGTGAATGAGAGGGGGAGAGAAAACAAGAGCGAGGGATACAGAGGGAGATAGAGAGACTAGGGGACGGTTCCAGTGCTCTACTGAGAAAGACTGATGTTCCCATTCTTTTAAACCACTGATGTTCAAAATGACAGCTCTATGTTCTTTTCACTTACCATGCCACATCGGGGCTATGCATGTGTGTGGGTGTATGTGTGTGCGTGTAGGTGGGTCCATGTGTGTATAGTGTGTAGGCCTACAGTATGTGCATCTTTTGTGCTGGTGTTTTTCTCCATCTTGGGTGGGTATTTGTATATTATCGGTGTATTTGTAAGATCTTTCTCATTTCCCTTTTTTTAAGAGGTGTATCCTACTCTTCCCTTATCTCATCTCTTCTCCTCTTCCTTCCACCCCCCCTGCTCTCCTCATCTCTTCCCCTCTTCCTTCCACCCCCCCCCCTCTCCTCATCTCTTCCATGATTACAAATTCATCCTCTGACTTATGATGTAACCAGGTTTGGGCCACAAAATCTCCCTCGCCAAGCATTTTATTCCCCCCCCCCTTCTCATCTTTCTGAGAACGCTCCATCCCTGACTCCCTCTCTTTTTTGCAGGTCTTAATCTCGTCCCTAATGCAGACGGGAAATGTGGCGGGAGAGTTTGGTGTTACGGCTTTCCGACTTTAATGACTTGCAGTTGGAGGAGCCCTCTGGAGCGTCGCCACTTTAAGTCATGAGGATGGGGGGGGGGGGGGGGGGGATTTATCTGACTGCGACTGTCACATGGGAGCACATGGGAGCACCATGCTGGGCCTTACTGTATGAGTAGAGAGAAGAGTAGGACCGGAGTTAGAAATGAAAAGATTTTCTAGATTAGAAACTGTTTTGTCCATTACAAGTAAAAAATATAATTACTCATTAACAAAATAGTGTGTAGCCCACATAGCATTACAGTAAAATGACACACCAAAAGAGTCAGCGGTAAAAGAACATACGACAAATCAGGGTAGTGTTCAACAGTAGTATTTCAGACAGCCAGATGATGCCATATTGTCCCTGCCTGCTCTTTGACTATGCAGTGCATTCCGGGTGAAAGTTTTCCCTAAACACAGACCTAGGGTCAGTTTACTCTCCCCAGATCCTAGTCTGAACCATCTGGAGTAAACAAAGCAATACTGACCACAGATCATGACATCATCGTCCCTCTCACATCAGCCCCTTGGGAGGCACACACACACACACACACACACACACACACACACACACACACACACACACACACACACACACACACACACACACACACACACACACACACACACACACACTTAAGGTAAAATCTCCCTCCGCTTTATTCTGTTACCAAATGTTGGATCTGCACCGCTCTTCCTGTAAATGTAATTTTGTCAAATGTTCTGTGGAAATTGTTAAAAGAGTTGTATGTTTTGTGAAACTTTGAAATCAGTGTTTTTTGTTTGGTATACATTTAAAGTGTAACATTTTAGTCCTAGCGTAATTCTGTCACCATGGAATTGCCCATATGCTACTGCCCAGTCACAGAAATACTGGATTAAAACACTGGCTCTGTGAAAATCAGCTGTATGTGAGTGTGCGTCTGTTTTCTTTATGTGTGTGTGTGTGTCTACAGTTCCCTCCTAGCTTTTAAGACTAACATTGAAAAAGCAGATTTTTAAAGGTCACAATACAGCAGGCTCTCTACACACTTCTCTCTCCAGCTGGTCCTTTGTGTGTCTGTGTGTGTGTACAGATTGGTATAAATAAGCTATTGAATCTTCAGGCTCTGTCTTTTTTCCCTGCTACTGTATATTGGGAAGAGAACACCCAAAGATTCCCTCTGATTTCACAGCCTCCACTCTGGCAGGACAACCAGTACTGTGTCTGTCTGTCTGTCTGTCTGTCTGTCCATCAGGCTGTTGGGGGGAGGTTATTAAATGAAGCCTTTATATCTACTCTCACAAGGTTATAACTGGCAGAAGTCAACAGCAACTCTACCTTCACAATGTACACTGCATATGCATCATATGTGTGTGTATGGTGTGTGTTTGTGTAGGTGTGAGTGTCCCTCTCTGTGTGCCCTGTGTGTGTGTTTGTGTGTATGTGTTGATGACTCAGTGTGATTCAGCTCTGTGCCACTAGATGAGTGAGCTGTGCCAGACTCAGCACTCTGGCTGGCTTTGTCTTACTTATCCGGTGTGTGTGTGTGTGTGTGTTTGGTTTTACTATCCTTGTGGGAACCAGAAATCCTCACAACGATAGTAAGACAAGGAAGATTCTGAGGTGGGGACATTTCGCATAGAGATGTGTTTTAGGGTTACAATTAGGGTTAGGGGATAGCAGTTAGGGTTAGGAATTAGGGTTAGGTTTGGGGTTTGGGTTATGGGTTAAGGAAAATTGGATTTAGAATGAGACTCAATTGTTTGGTACCCACAAGGATGTGTGTGTTAGAAAGAGACTCAGCACTCTGCTGAGCACTCTGCGCTCCAGCAAAGATGCCCAACAGAGAGAGGAGAGGATGTGAGGTAAGAGAGAGAGGGTGAGAGAGAGAGCAAGGAGGAAGAGAGAGGAGATTGTAAAAGACAGAAAGGGCGAGGAGGAAGAGGGAGAGAGTGAGGAGGAAAGGAGAGAGAGTCCCTAAACTACGTCATGCTATCAACGCCAGGTCTCCTCTTCTTCCTTTTTCATCATCCTATTTTTTTAATTATTTTATTTCACCTTTATTTAACCAGGTAGGCTAGTTGAGAACAAGTTCTCATTTGCAACTGCGACCTGGCCAAGATAAAGCATAGCAGTGTGAACAGACAACACAGAGTTACACATGGAGTAAACAATTAACAAGTCAATAATACAGTAGAAAAAAGGAGAGTCTATATACATTGTGTGCAAAAGGCATGAGGAGGTAGGCGAATAATTACAATTTTGCAGATTAACACTGGGGTGATAAATGATCAGATGGTCATGTACAGGTAGAGATATTGGTGTGCAAAAGAGCATAAAATAAAATAAATAAAAACAGTATGGGGATGAGGTAGGTAAAAATGGGTGGGCTATTTATGTACAGCGGCAGCGATCGGTTAGCTGCTCAGATAGCAGATGTTTGAAGTTGGTGAGGGAGATAAAAGTCTCAGTTCCAGTCACAGGCAGCAGAGAACTGGAACCAAAGGCGGCCAAATGAGGTGTTGGCTTTAGGGATGATCAGTGAGATACACCTGCTGGAGCGCGTGTTACGGGTGGGTGTTGCCATCGTGACCAGTGAACTGAGATAAGGCGGAGCTTTACCTAGCATGGACTTGTAGATGACCTGGAGCCAGTGGGTCTGGCGACGAATATGTAGCAAGGGCCAGCCGACTAGAGCATACAGGTCGCAGTGGTGGGTGGAATAAGGTGCTTTAGTGACAAAACGGATGGCACTGTGATAAACTGCATCCAGTTTGCTGAGTAGAGTGTTGGAAGCAATTTTGTAGATGATATCGCTGAAGTCGAGGATCGGTAGGATAGTCAGTTTTAATAGGGTAAGTTTGGTGGCGTGAGTGAAGGAGGCTTTGTTGCGGAATAGAAAGCCGACTCTTGATTTGATTTTCGATTGGAGATGTTTGATATGAGTCTGGAAGGAGAGTTTTCCAGCCTATCCTTTTCATAACATCCCACACCTCACCTCTCCTTCACTCCTACAAATATCACCCTGTTATCCCTTCATCACTACATTCATCCTTCCACTTCTCCTCATTCCTCTCCTCCAATTTCAACCCCATCTGCCTCTTTTCCCTTCTCAACCCCATCCTTGACTTCAGAGGCTGACGTGACTCAACCATTCATTTATTTGACCTTTAAACAGGTTAGTATTGTTGACTTAAAACATCTATTTGAGAAAGAGAGAGAGACAGAGGGAGTCGGAGCGGGAGAGAGAAACCTAAATGCATATGGAGGAAGTGTGTTTTACTATCCAGGCTGTGTCACAACCGGCTGTGATTGGGTGTCCCATAGTGTGGCGCACAATTGGCCCATCATCGTCCTGGTTTGGCCGGTGGAGGCAGTCATTATAAAT
Source organism: Oncorhynchus nerka (assembly GCF_034236695.1). Lineage (NCBI taxonomy): Eukaryota > Metazoa > Chordata > Actinopteri > Salmoniformes > Salmonidae > Oncorhynchus > Oncorhynchus nerka. The sequence continues at coordinate 57,208,564 of NC_088415.1, forward strand.
AATCATTTGTTCTTAACTGACTTGCCTAGTTAAATAAAAGGTTAAATAAAAGGTTAAATAAATACAAAATGCAGCAGCAAGACAACAGGGTGAGACATGAATCACAGTCTAATTCTTCGTAGTCTGTGACTGGATAACTACTACTGACTCCTCCTCATAGCTTCCTAAAGAAGACTATAGGGTCTGAATAGATATTGTGAGGTTCACTATGATCTAAACTCTGCCAAACTATGGTGCTGTACAAAGGGCCTACATTTACTTTATTTAGTATAACCCAGAAATTAATAGGCCTAAAATGCTATACAATAGTTGTATGTATAAAGGTTTGAATTCTCACTATGTTAAAAGCCCATGGGTGAATGACATTGACCCTTGCCTTTCTTGCAATGACACTCACACTTGTCTTGTCTTACTAGCGCTGACTTTTATTGAGTAAAAAATGTAATTACTATGACTGTGATCTGTGGTTGTCCCATCTAGCTACCTTAATATGAATGCACGAGCTGTCAGTGGACAAAAAATGTAAATGAAATGTGTGGTGACCATTACCGTGACGCCATGTCCCAGTGTTCAGCCATGCCTTCCTCCCTGTAGTGACCAATAGGTTTGATATCCAATACAGATCATCCTGCACCAAGCCTCACTACTGACTTCAGGGATCCATAGTGTTTAAGCAGGTGGTGGGCGTGTGTGTATGTGTGTGCCATACAGACAATACAGGCCCTTGAGGATCGACTTTGATTCTATTGATGCAGAACACTCAGCAGTTAGGCTTGAGGTTCTGACTGTGTAGGGGCGGCGTGCGTGCGTGTGTGTCTTCAGTATGCCTGTGCTTTGTCACAGACGTGCTCCTTGTGGGAGGCTAATTGAAAATGGCTTCACTGCGTCTGTCCTTTTCCCTACCTAGAGTGTGTGTGTGTATGTATCAAACCACACACGGACATTGCAGACAGATCCTCCTGGCCTATATGTTCAGTATAAATTTGAAATGTCCCTTCAGTGTTGCAGTATTGTTGTGATGTAACTGTTTGTGTTGTTTTTTGGGCCAGACAGTGTGTGTGTGTGTGTGTGTGTGTGTGTGTGTGTGTGTGTGTGTGTGTGTGTGTGTGTGTGTGTGTGTGTGTGTGTGTGTGTGTGTGTGTGTGTGTGTGTGTGTGTGTGTGTGTGTCTGTGTGTGTCTTCATTAGACTGTGTACCCCCTTCCCGCTGAGGCAATGTATTGTCACTTAATTTTCCCAGCATGCAACAATAATGACGGGCCAAAAGTTGGAACATAATGAGGAGGGTAACTCTAGATCATCCAGCTCTACGTCTGGCTGACTGCTGGGGATTACTGCAGCACAATGGGAAATAATGTAAGGCCTATTGCACTGTGTGCGTGCGTGTTTGACTGTTTGTGTCATGCTCACACGTATGTCCTGGAAGGTGAGCCAGATTAATCAGAGATTATAATACATGTACAGTATATAGACAGTCTTTTAGCAGCGGTGGCAGTGGGGGGGAACACACTGCTCTTTCGACATGCCTCCTGGGAGATGTTTTTGTAGAACGACAGTCAGAGGGTCACTTTTAGTGACTTTTTAAAAAGACATTCTACTCATTCTACTTCTATTCTACTCATTCTACTGAAAAGGGCCTTGTGTTTACACCATCTGAAATATTATTGACGTGCACCACTGTACTGTACAGAGATAATGATGAGCAAGCGGTGGCTGTGCGCTCGTGTCTCTCATTAGCTGCATTGCTCGCTCTGTTCTCACTAATCTTAAAGGGATAGTGTGAGATTTTGTCAGTGATGCACTTTTTCAATTTACCCACAGTCAGGTGAACTCAAGGATACAATTTGTATGTCTCTGCGTGCAGTTTGAAGGAATTGAAAGGTAGTTCCACGAGGAAATTTTAACTAGCCTTAGTGCAATTACTGTTCCCATAGACTTCCAGTTATTGTGCTAACGCTAGTTAGCAGCTTCCTTCAAACTGAGACATAAAAATGGTTTGTTCATCTTGCTCTATCCTTTTAAAAGCATGTCTTGGCAGAAATATATAATGAACAAAAATATAAACCCAGGTAAAGAGGTCATACACACATGTGTTGACTGATCATATAAGAATGCACAAATAACTTGGCTGGCTAGCAAGCCTAGATTTCCCGCTAAATTCTTCGTCCGATATTGTTACACTTTCTTGCCGCCAAACCAGTCGGACACGACTATTTTGTCCTGCCAGTGCCATGGAGTGAAATTAACGCATCACATCTGTCCCTGAAAACAAATAGAAAAAAACATTTGCTACATTTGTCATTAGCTGGCTAGCAAATTCAGGATAAAAAACTGTCCGGGTCTTCACAATCGACACTGCTTATTTTACGTTTAGCTTATTTAGCTGTTCATCCCTAAACAGCTGATAACAGGACGAGATCGCCTGCTAGCTAGCCATTGCGTCCGACGAGCTAACTTAGCTTGGCTAGTGGGCTGATAAACAGCTGATAACCAGGACGAGATCGCCTGCTAGCTAGCCATTGCGTCCGACGAGCTAACTTAGCTTGGCTAGTGGGCTGATAAACAGCTGATAACCAGGACGAGATCGCCTGCTAGCTAGCCATTGCGTCCGACGAGCTAACTTAGCTTGGCTAGTGGGCTGATAAACAGCTGATAACCAGGACGAGATCGCCTGCTAGCTAGCCATTGCGTCCGACGAGCTAACTTAGCTTGGCTAGTGGGCTGATAAACAGCTGATAACCAGGACGAGATCGCCTGCTAGCTAGCCACTGCGTCCGACGAGCTAACTTAGCTTGGCTAGTGGGCTGATAAACAGCTGATAACCAGGACGAGATCGCCTGCTAGCTAGCCATTGCGTCCGACGAGCTAACTTAGCTTGGCTAGTGGGCTGATAAACAGCTGATAACCAGGACGAGATCGCCTGCTAGCTAGCCACTGCGTCCGACGAGCTAACTTAGCTTGGCTAGTGGGCTGATAAACAGCTGCATCATTTGAATTCAAAATGTATATGAAAGCAATTTGTTCAACATTTTAACCAAATTTGGTGAGTAAATAAACGCAGTAACTACATTTTGCAAAGTTATTCTTCTGGAACATTTTCTCCCAAGCAGGGACCTGAGCCAGCCATTAATACAGAAGTTTTTGGAATTGTCGCAAGGTGTTGTGGGATAGCTACCCCGGCAAAGCGAAAGAAAAAGTATGCTCCCATGCGTGCTAAGTTATCTAGACCTCCCTAGTACGCTTATATAACTTCCAGTAAACTTAGTACATACTTGCTTTTTTGTGTTTTTATGATTGGAATCACTCTTGAAAATTGTCAGTTGACTTCTGTCCTCACTACACACTCTAGATAAAACACAGGTATGCATTTTGATTTGCACTTGTATAATCTGTTTTGCAGTTGCAAAAAACGTGTAACTTATTTTGAGAAGAAATGCAACAACATTCGCAAGTGTAACAGTATAACTTTAGACCGTCCCGTCGCCCATACCCGGGCGCGGGACCCTCTGCACACATCAACAACAGTCACCCACAAAGCATCGTTACCCATCGCTCCACAAAAGCTGCGGCCCTTGCAGAGCAAGGGGAACTACTACTTCAAGGTCTCAGAGCAAGTGACGTCACTGATTGAAACGCTATTTAGCGCGCACCACTAACTAAGCTAGCCGTTTCACATCCGTTACACTCACCCCCCTTTTGACCTCCTCCTTTTCCGCAGCAACCAGTGATCCGGGTCACGGCACCAATGTAACAGTATAACTTTAGACCGTCCCCTCGCCCATACTCGGGCGCGAACCATGGACCCTCTGCACACATCAACAACAGTCACCCACGAAGCATCGTTACCCATCGCTCCACAAAAGCCGCGGCCCTTGCAGAGCAAGGGGAACTACTACTTCAAGGTCTCAGAGCAAGTGACGTCACTGATTGAAACGCTATTTAGCGCGCACCGCTCACTAAGCTAGCCGTTTCACATCCGTTACACAAGCACATAACGTGATGTGTGAATAAATACAACAACACTTGCAAACGTGTAACTTGATATGTGAATAAGTTCAATAAGATTTGCAAGCATGAAACTCAATTTGAGAATTGATGCAACTCCTTTACTAAACTTGCGACTGGTGAATCTTCTTCTGTGAATCAAAACTATATTTCCCGATGTCACATCTACACTGTCTGAATTTTGTCATAAATTTAGCGACTAAACTCTGCCAAAAGTTTTGTAGTTAAAAAAAGAAAAAATGTGTTTGTAATGTGGTGAGGAAAAGTGCTTTCACATTTTACAGGGTTCTGGTTTGGAAGCACGCTTTCCACTCTGTTAAATATGGATAAAATTTGTTAAAATTACTAGCTAAATGATATTCACAGAAATCTACAGCAAGGTGTTGGTGAGAAATAGCTAGCTAGCCTCTTGTCTATTGAAATGACTTGGCTGGTTAGCTATCTAGCATTAGATCCTTCTGACTAGCCTGTATTTATTGTTTCTTACGTTGTGTAACAGAACAATAGGTTTAGCTACGTAACCGTCATTTGGTTGACACTAACATTAGTTTCGAAAATACTTGTTTGCTCTGTGTATATTTGGTGTGTAGTTGGTTGGCTTTGCTAGTTAGCAAGCTGAGATCTCTGCTCAAGTTGGCTAACCTTAGCTAGCTTGCTAGTAATATTTTGAGGAGAAAAAGCTCCCTGTAGAATCAAGACAAGGGGGGATGGGGAAGAAAATTTAATGTGCAGTTGCCTCATCTGTCTGATAAAGTGCCCAGACGAGATGAGAGCGAACTACAACAGAAATAGAATCTGAGAGATCTCACCTTTTTTCCTTGATTAATTGTCAATGTCGAACCAATGCAATGATATACATTTTATTGGCTTGCTATATCAGCTGATTTTCCTGAATATCTGATATAGTTAGCTAGTTGTTGTTGTTCTAGTGTCCGATGCAACCACAACATCATGATCATGCAGTCATGTATCTGCAGACCAGCGAGGAGGAGAAAAGCCTGATTTGGGTGAGCTAGCTAGAACAACATCAATTAGATAGCTACAGTGCATTCGGAAAGTATTGTATGTTTTACACATTCAAAAATCTCTCAGCCCACTGTTATGCAAATGGTTTGCTGTATGTGAGGATGCGGGACGCATGCTGGGGGAGAGTTTTTGGGAAGGCGTTGTGTGTGTCTGGTCAGTGCTGGGTGCATTGTCTGTTCATCCAAATAAACTATCAACTTGATTATTCCATGTGAAATCAGTGTCCTAGACTGTTTACACCAGTCAACAAACAACGTGTAAGTTTCGGTGGACTTACAGATTCGTTACAGTATTCAGACACCTTGACTTTTTCCACATTTTGTTACGTTACAGCCTTATTCTAGAATGTATTAAATCATTTTTTCTCCTCATCAAGCTACACACAATACCACATAATGACAAAGAAAAACAGGTTTTTAGAAATGTTTGCAAATTTGTAAAATAAAAAAATAACAAAAAACGGAAATATCACATTTACATAAGTATTCAGGTTCTTTACTCAGTACTTTGTTGACGCACCTTTGGCATGATTACAGCATCGAGTCTTCTTGGGTATGACGCTACATGCTTGGCACAACTGTATTTGGGGAGTTTTCCGATTCTTCTCTGCAGATCGTCTCAAGCTCGATCAGGTTGGATGGGGAGCGTCGCTGCACAGATATTTCAGGTCTTCTAGAGATGTTCGATCGGGTTCATGTCCAGGCTCTGGCTGTGTGCTTAGGGACATTGTCCTATTGGAAGGTGAACATTTTGCCCCAGTCTGAGGTCCTGAGCTCTTTGGAGCAGGTTTTCATCAAGGATCTCTCTGTACTTTTCTCTGATCATCTTTCCCTTGATCCAGTCCCTGCCGCTAAAAAACATCCCCACATCATGATGCTGCCACCACTATGCTTCACTGTAGGGATGGTGCCAGGTTTTATCCAGATGTGACAATTGGCATTCAGGCCAATTGAGAAGTGGATTCCATCTGTTTACGGACATATTCTATCTCTCCCTATACCAGTCTGCTGCCCCCACATGCTTCAAAATGTCCACCGCTGTTCCTGTACCCAAGGAAGCAAAGGTCACTAACCTATATGACTATCGCCCTGTAGCACTCCTGTCATCATGAAGTGCTTTGAGAAACTAGTCAAGGATCATATCAGCTCTACCTTACCTGACACCCTAGACCCAATTCAATTTGCTTCCTGCCCCAATACATCCACAGATGATGCAATCACCATCGCACTGCCCTATCCCATCTGGACAAGAGGAATACCTACAGTATGTAAGAATGCTGCTTATTGACTATAGCTCAGCATTCAACAGTATAGTACCCTCCAAGCTCATCATTAAACTTGGGGCCCTGGGTCTGAACCCCGCCCTGTGCAACTAGGTCCTGGACTTCCTGACGGGCCGCCCCACAGGTGGTGAAGGTAGGAAACAACACCTCCACTTCGCTGATCCTCAACACAGGGGCCACACAAGGGTGCGTACTCAGCCCCCTCCTGTACTCCCTGTTCACCCATGACTGTGTGGCCATGCACACCTCCAATTCAATCATCAAGTTTTCAGATGACACAATAGTAGTAGTCCTGATCACCAAGAATGACAAGACAGCCTACAGGGAGGAGGTGAGGGAACTGCGAGAGTGGTGACAGGAAAATAATCTCTCACCTAACGTCAAGAAAACAAAAGAGATGATCGTGGACTTCAGGAAACAGCAGCATTCCTCTATCCACATCGCGGGACTGCAGTGGTGAAAGTGGAAAGCTTCAAGTTCCTCGGTGCAAACATCACTGACAAACTGAAATGGTCCACCCACACAGACAGTGTGATGAAGAAGGCGCAACAGTGCCTCTTCAACCTCAGGATCCTGAAGAAATTTGGCTTGGCACCTAAAAGCCTCACAAACGTTTACAGATGCACAATTGAGAGCATCCTGTTGGGATGCCCACAACCACAGTGCTCTCCATAGGGTGGTGCAGTCTGCCCAACGCATGACCAGGGAACAAACTACGTGCCCTCCACAACACCGACAGCACCCGATGTCACAGGAAGGCCAAAAAGATCATCAAGGACAACAAACACCCGAGCCACTGCCTGTTCACCACGCTATCATCCAGAAGGTAATGTAAGTACAGGTGCATCAAAGCTTGGACCAAGAATCTGAAAAACAGCTTTTATCTCAAGGCCATCAGGCTGTTAGCCATCACTAACACCTTAGAGGCTGATGGACTATATACATAGACTTGAAATCACTGACCACTTATTTTGCACGACCCACCTCACCTTATATACTGTATTCTATTCTACTGTATTTTAGTCTATGTCGCTCCGACATTGCTCGTCCAAATATTTATTTACTTTACTTTAAATTTGTGTGTATTGTGTGTATTGTTTGAAATGGTTAGATATTACTTGTTAGATATTGCTGCACGGTTGCATATGTTATTGTGGGTGTAGCGAAATGCTTGTGTTTCTAGCTCCGACAATGCAGTAATAACCAACAAGTAATCTAACTAACAATTCCAAAACTACTGTCTTATACACAGTGTAAGGGGATAAAGAATATGTACATAAAGATATATGAATGAGTGATGGTACAGAGCAGCATAGGCAAGATACAGTAGATGGTATCGAGTACAGTATATACATATGAGATTAGTAGGTAAACAAAGTGGCATAGTTAAAGTGGCTAGTGATACATGTATTACATAAGGATGCAGTCGATGATATAGAGTACAGTATATACGTATGCATATGAGATGAATAATGTAGGGTATGTAACATTATATTAGGTAGCATTGTTTAAAGTGGCTAGTGATATATTTAACATAATTCCCCATCAATTCCCCTTATTAAAGTGGCTGGAGTTGAGTCAGAGTCAGTGTGTTGGCAGCAGCCACTCAATGTTAGTGGTGGCTGTTTAACAGTCTGATGGCCTTGAGATAGAAGCTGTTTTTCAGTCTCTCGGTCCCAGCTTTGATGCACCTGTACTGACCTTGCCTTCTGGATGATAGCGGGGTGAACAGGCAGTGGCTCGGGTGGTTGTTGTCCTTGATGATCTTTATGGCCTTCCTGTAACATCGGGTGGTGTAGGTGTCCTGGAGGGCAGGTAGTTTGCCCCCGGTGATGCGTTGAGCAGACCTCACTACCCTCTGGAGAGCCTTACGGTTGTGGGCGGAGCAGTTGCCGTACCAGGCGGTGATACAGCCCACCAGGATGCTCTCGATTGTGCATCTGTAGAAGTTTGTGAGTGCTTTTGGTGACAAGCCAAATTTCTTCAGCCTCCTGAGGTTGAAGAGGCGCTGCTGCGCCTTCTTCACGATGCTGTCTGTGTGAGTGGACCAATTCAGTTTGTCTGTGATGTGTATGCCGAGGAACTTAGTTAGAGTGTTGGGTCAGTAACCGAAAGGTTGCTGGATCGAATCCTCATGCTGACAAGGTACAAATATGTTGTTCTGTCCCTGAACAAGGCAGTTAACCCACTGTTCCCCGGTAGGCTGTCATTGTAAATAAGAATTTGTAAAACAGCATTCTCACATAGGTGGGAAAGGGCAGTGTGGAGTGTGCTTGAGATTGTGTCATCTGTGGATCTGATTCAGTGATATGCGAATCGGAGTGGGTCTAGGGTTTCCGGAATGATGGTGTTGATGTGAGCCATGGCCAACCTTTCAAAGCACTTAATTGATGTGAGTGCTACGGGCGGTAGTCATTTATGCAGGTAACATTCACTTTCCTGTGCACAGGGACCATGATGGTCTGCTTGAAACATGTAGGTATGACAGACTTGGTCAGAGAGAGATTTAAAAATGTCAGCGAAGACACTTTCCAGTCGGTCCTCGCATGTCATGAGTACACTTCCTGGTAATCCATCTGGCCCCACCTGTTTAAAAGTCTTGCTCACATCTGGTACGGAGAGCATGATCACACAGTCGTCCGGAACAGCTGGTGCTCTCATGCATGCTTCAGTGTTGCTTGCCTCAAAGTGAGCATAAAAGGCATTTAGCCTGTGTGCTAGGCTCGCATCATTGGGCAGCTCGTGACTGGGTTTTACTTTGCAGTCTGTAATAGTTTGCAAGCCCTGACACATCTGACGAACATCAAAGCAGGTGTAGTATGATTCAATCTTAGTCCAGTATTGATGTTTTGCCTATGAGGGCATAGCGGGATTTGTTATAAAAGTCCAGGTTAGTGTCCCTTTCCTTGAAAGCCAGCAGCTCTAGCCTTTAGCTCAGTGCTGATATTGCCTGTAATCCATGACTTCTGGTTGGGATATGTACATACGGTCACTGTGGGGACAACATCGTCAATGCACTTATTGATGAAGCCGGTGACTGAGGTGGTATACTCCTCAATGCCATTGGATGAATCCCGGAACATATTCCAGTCTGTGCTAGAATAACAGTCCTGTAGTATAGCATCCGCATCATCTGACTACTTCCGTATTGAGCGAGACACTGGTACTCCGTGCTTTAGTTTTTGCTTGTAAACAGGAATCAGGAGGATAGAATTATGGTCAGATTTCCCAAATGGAGGGCGAGGGAGAGTTTTGTACTTGTTTCTGTGTGTGGAGTAAAGGTGGTCGAGAGTTTTTTTCCCCTCTGGTTGCACATTGTGACATGCTGGTAGAAATGAGGTAAAACGGATTTAAGCTTTCCTGCATTAAAGTCCCCGGCCACTAGGAGCACCGCTTCTGGATGAGCATTTTCTTGTTTGCTTATGGCCTGATACAGCTCATTGAGTGCGGTTTTAGTGCAAGTGTCGGTTTGTGGTGGTAAATAGATGGCTACGAAAAATATAGATGAACTCTTGGTAGATAGTATTGTTTACAGCTTATCATGAGGTACTCTAACTCAGGCTAGTAATACCTCGAGACTACCTTAATTTTCGACATCGCATATCAGCTGTTATTGACAAATAAACCCTCGTCTTACCAGACGTAGCTGTTCTGTCCTGCTGCTACATGGAAAACCCAGACAACTTTATAATATCTGTTTCATCGTTCAGCCACGACTCGGTGACACATAAGATATTTCAGTTTTGATTCAGTTTTTAATCATGCGAATGATGTTGATTTGGGCCTTGTCTGGGAGCCGCATTATAGCCTTCGCTTCAGACTCATTAAAGAAAAATCTTCATCCAGTTCAAGGTGAGTAATCGCTGTTCTGATGTCCAGAATCTCTTTTCGGTCATAAGAGACGGTAGCGTCAACATTATGTACAAAATAAGTTACAAACAATGTGAAACACACAAATAGCACAATTGGTTAGGAGCCCGTAAAACGGCAGCCATCCCCTCCGCCACCATGTTGTGCTTTCAGATCTGCTAAGCACATCTCTGCCTCTGCTATCCACACAACCAATGCCTCAGAGTGGTTGGGTAAGCTTCTTCCTGGCTGGCCCTGACCAGGGTGTATACAGTAGGTGGATACAAAAGTAGCATTGGATGCTTTGTGAATATGGGCCCTGGTGTAATGTGCCCACTAACCCCCTTATTGTATATGGAACAACAAAGTTTTCCTGGTGAGATATTCACTGTCCCGCCCCTCCCCCACAAATGTTATCTTCCTCCCTCTCAGAATCTTGTTTGCAGACTTCCTGATTAAGCTAATCCTGTGGCTGGAGGGCTTCTAATAGCAGCCATCTTATGATGGCCATCTTGGCTTTGTGGTTTGGCATCTCCGTGCCCCTCTCCTTTCGTGGGCGCCTAGCCTACTTCGGCTTCAAGAGGCTTCAAGATCACACTGTATGAATAACTCTTTCCGGTCATTTGACATCATGTGCATTTCCCCCCTGTGTTTGCGATCTCTTTCACGCTGGCATAACAGAGAAAACATTGCACACTAACAAGGATCTAACAGTGTCTAGATGAGTTTCTATGCTACCCTCTGTGCTCCATACGATTGAGCAGCGAACCAAGTTCACTCGGCAGATCCATGACGATTCATTCATCACCAAGCCCATGCCCAGCATCGTATTGGTGGGCGTCCTGCCCTTCGGCTGCATCTTCATCCAGCTCTTCTTCATCCTCAAAAGTATCTGGTAAGAACAAGGGTCAGGTCTGCCTCTCAACCATGAGCCTGAATTACTCTAGTAGTGCATGTATAATGATTCATAAAACATGTAAAAGTTAATGATTGTGTAATTAACATTCACAATCGAACTAATAAGTAAACACCTACTGATTTATTTGAACCACGGTCAACTCAGCCTCTAAGCAAGGAGACTGAATTTGATCAATTATTGAGTATTTGCTCAACATTTTCTCTCACCAGATGTACTACATGTTTGGGTTCCTATTCCTAGTGTTCATAATTTTCCTCATCACCTGCTCCAAGGCCAGCTGTGGGTGTAGCCATACATACATGGATCTGGTAATGGCATACTGTGCTCTCCCTTTGTATGTAGGTATCCTAGCAGTTAAAGAGTGTTGGGCAAGTAACTGAAATGTTGCTGGTTCGAATCCCCAATCCAGCATGGGGGGGAATCTGCCGTTCTACCCTTGAGCAAGGCAGTTAACCCCCAACAACTGATCCCCGGGCGTCAATGACGTGGATGTTGATTAAGGCAGCCCACCACACCTCTCTGATTCAGAGGGGTTGGGTTAAATGCAGAAGACACGTTTCAGTTGAATGCATTGTTGTGCAACTGACTAGCTATCACCTTTCCTAAATTCACAGTGTAATATTTTTTCAATGTTTCCAGTTTGCCAGATTATCAGTGTCATTATGTTTAACTATCAAGTGTGAAGTCTGTCAACAAATCTATTTTTGAGCCTCCCGAGTGACGCAGTGGTCTGCATCACTGCAGACCCTGGTTCGATCCCAGGCCACAATCGTGAGACCCATGAGGCATATCACAATTGGCCCAGCGTCGTTCGGGTTAAATCAAATCAAACTTTATTTGCTACATGCGCCGAATACAACAAGTGTAGACGTTACCTTACAAGCCCTTAACCAGCAGTGCAGTTCAAGAAGAAAATATTTACCAAGTAGACTAAAATACGTAATAAAAGTAACACAATAAGAATAACGAGGTTATATACAGGGGGCACCGGTACCGAGTCAGTGTGCAGGAGTACAGGCTAGTTGAGATAATCTGTACATGTAGGTGGGGGCGAAGTTACATATGCATAGGTAACAAACAGCGAGTAGGGGGAGGGTTTGGCGACTCCTTGTGGCCAGCCGGGCACATGAACACTGAACACGGTCTCCAGGCACATTGGTGCGGCTGGCTTCCGGGTTAAGCGAGCAGTGTGTCAAGAAGCAGTGCGGCTTGGCGGGTGTCGTGTTTCAGAGGACACATGGCTCTTGATCCTTCAGCTCTCCCGAGTCCGTACGAGAGTTGCAGAGACGGGACAAGGCTAATTGGATATCACAAAATTAGGGAGAATAAGAGTAAAAATACAAAAAACTAAAATCTCACTCAATTTAACACTGCTCATCGATCCAAGCACTTTGACCTCACTACAGTGTGCCATTTCTTTATTGAGCCAAACCTAAAGAGTGTGTTGTGTATAGGACTCACTCACTGCTGGTGGCACTCTTCCCTGACCAGTCTCTTCATGGCAGTCTACCTGTTTGATGTTTGCTACTTCTCCAAGCTGCAGATCTGTGCGGCCATCATCATCCTCTACTTCACCATATGCTCAGATTCTTCCACTCTACAAGGGAGTCAACAGTGCCACACTACGCAAAAGCGAGACTCTAAAAGGTTTTTGAAGAGGAGCTCAAACAAATAGGGTTTCTCCAGATTTTTACAAACACAGTTCTGGAGTTTTTGGCAGGCTCATCATCCATTTCCACCACTCAATATAGGCATTGTAGTCGTCTTTAATAAATTGAAATTGGTGGTGGTCTAATAGCGAGCCACGCTGGGATTGCAACAGGCAATGTTTTTACACTCCTCAATGTCCAGTGTTGGTGATCGAGTGCCCACTGGAGCCTCTTATTTTTAGCTGATTGGCGTGGAACCCGGTGTGGTCATCAGTTGCAATAGCCTATCTGTGACAAGTTGTGCATTCTGAAATGTTTTACATGCCACTATTGTACTGGGCCGTTTCGTCCGTTTGCACGATTCTTGCCATTCTCCGTCGACATCTCTTATCAACAAGCCGTTTTCACCCACATGTGTCACTATCGTCTGAATGGACCAAAGCACAGCGTACTTAGAGTTCCACATGTTTAATAAATATGAAACTCACCAAAAATAGAAGAAAACTAAATGTGATGTTCTGGGCTGCTCACAGGCAGCTACACAAAAACAAGATTCCACAAAAAACAGGTGGAAAAGGCTGCCTAAATATGAGCCCCAATCAGAGACAACGATAGATAGCTGCCTCAGATTGGGAACCATACCAGGCCAACAAAGAAATAGAAAACAGATTTCCCACCCTAGTCACACCCTGACCTAACCAAATAGAGAATTAAAAGGATCTCTAAGGTCAGGGCGTGACAACATGACTGCAGTTGACTGGATGTTTTGTTTATTGCACCATTCTAGGTAAACTCCAGACATTGTCTTGCGTGAAAAGCCCAGGATGGCGGACGTTTTTGAGATACTGGATGGTCTGGCGCTGACAATCATACCACACTCAGTGATCACTAGTTTTGCACAGTCTAACATTCAATTGAAGAGTAACTGAATGCCTCGATGCCTGTCTGCTTGCTTTGGTGTACCTAATAAACTGGCCAGTGGGTGTACGCCAAAAGCAGAGTTCTCAAATCCCACGGCAAACAACCACAGAGACAGGCCAAAGTGCAATCAAAAGTTGTTTAATGTAAATGCAGCTTTTATAGCAATGACAATACAGTATCGCTACAGCCCGGTAAGAAACACAAAAGAGCTATAGGCTAACTGAGCACAGGGGCAAACTAAGACAGCAGTTGATTCACTCACCGAGCGGTGGCCAATGATCATTCGCTCGGTTCTTTCCGAGCAATGTTAGTTCGGCTCTACCCGAGCATGGTTCATTCAGTCGGCTCTACCCGAACAGGGGTCGTTAGTATATGGTTGTCAATGGCAGGTCGCTGGCTGTCCCTTGCGCCACACCAGCTATGTGGTAACATTGGGTGTATCCTTTCACGGTTGCGTCGGGCGTGTCCCCCGTGTCTGTAGTCACGGAAGACAGAAAACAAACAATTAAAGCATGTACTGGCCAACAATTGGAGTCCACACTGGAAATAGGTACTTTCCTTTAGTAGTACTATAGAGAGCGTTGCATGAGTTGAGCTCTTGGTAGCCTGGCTAGATTGTCAGTGGCTGCTTGCTGGGTGGTCTCTCTCTCTCTGTGCAAGGCCTCCTGGGTTGTAGTGTTGGGTGTGTCAGCAGGCGGAGAGAGGCAGCAGCACGAGGTGGACATCCATCGGTTGAGAAGTCCCTGGTCCCAATCGCCCTGAAGGTAAATTCCAGTTCCTTTTAACTTAGTTCTGGGGCGTGTTTAGCAATTCGTTTGGGGAGGGAGGAGGTGATGGGGAATTGGCAAGAGCTGTTTCAAAACAATCTGGGGATCACAGCACACCAAGCAACGAAATACAATATTTCATGCAATTCAATTTCACTCATGAGAATGTCCGATATTAAGTAAAAAGCAATCGTTGTGAACACAGCACACATGATTAAAAGGCACTCAAATATGCATGATAGAAAATAAGACCTGCTAATATAAAAACACTGTCCGTGTCTAGTTTAGTAAGAGTGTCACATACAGAGAGTATATAAACATTAGGAACCCCCGCACCACTCCCCCTTTTGTTCTCAGAACAGCCTCAATTTGTCGGGACAGGGGCTCTACAAGGTGTAGAAAGCGTCCCATAGGGATGCTGGCCCATGTTGACTCCAATGCTTCCCACAAGTGTGTCAAGTTGGCTTGATGTCCTTTGGGGAGTGGTCCATTCTTGATACACACAGGAAACTGTTGAGCGTGAAAAACCTAGCAGCGTTGCAGTTCTTGACACATACTGATGCGCCTGGCACCTACTACCATGCCTGTTCAAAGGCACTGAAATCGTTTGTCATGCCCATTCACCTTCTGAATGGCACACATACACAACCCATGTCTCAAGGCTTATAAATCATTTTTCAACCTGTCTCCTCTATTTCATCTACACTGATTTGATTGAACAGGTGACATCAATAAGGGAGCTTTCACCTGGATTCACCTGGTCAGTCTTTCTCTTCATGTTTTGTATACTCAGTGTATATGTATATATTACATATTCAATAAGAAAGATATCACACAATACTTTACAAGGGTGTCTGCGATGATTCTTGTCATGTTTGTTTGTCAACCAGCTCCACTTTACATTTGTTTCATCTGGCTTTGAACACATTGGACAATAGTGCAATATTGCATACCGAGTTTTTAAGGAGATATACAAAACAGGTCTGATGAAACCCTTGAGGCCTGCTTGGATGTACTGTACTTGGGCACCCTACTCTGCACTGGGGCATTGTCTGAGCAGACACCTGCCTACTGTTGCTTTCATCCTTCCACTTGACATTGTGCCTTAGATGTTTATGGACTACTACCATACTTGAACTTCACTTGGATGTATTATTTTTTACTCTTCGATGGCCAGGTGTAGCTCTTGCCACTCTCCTGGCTTTCTACTGGCCTGTACCAGAAACTACATCCCCTCCAAGGTGCTTCTCTCCTGGCTATCGTACTGGTAACAAGGCCTCTGTTGTGTTGTAGTTTTGATGGGCCCCAGTCTTTAATTGCATTGAGGAAGTCATCACTCTCTCCTTACTGTTGTTATGCTGGTGAGTTTTGTGCCTTGGTTGTGTTTATTGTGTGTCCTAGTGCTGGCTGTTTTCTAGTCTGTGATTGGGTTTTAGATTGCTTCTTATAACTCGGATGATCCTACAAACTGTGTGATTCAATCTAACTAACTATCACACTGTGTATATTGATTTACTTTTAGAGAATTCCTCGCCAAACTATTTTCTTTGCATCGATTTTCGCAGAATAAAAAAAATGGCATCTACCATTTTCTGCCATTCGGGGAAACTGACTTTTTACTGATTGGCAGCTACCACTTTCAGAGACTACGGTGAATGTTTCATTCCATGTGGGAGCTGCACCTACCTTTCTCAGTTCCCGAATAATATTGTCCAGCCAAATTTCCAATGTGGAGACTGTCAGCTTATTGAGGAATATATGTCTGAACTCGATGTCCAGAGTAATAAAATTGAGACATTGCAGAGTATCCTGTATAGGTCCCACTCATTGTTCCTTCTCCACTCCTCAGCCTGGTCGTTGTGCTACTGCCTCGCCACTGTGTTGCCACTCTCTGACTGACTGGCCAGGGCAGAGACCCCTCCTCACCCATCTCACCCGTCCTTCCCATCCTACCCCCCCTCCCATCCTGGCCCCCACTCCCCACCCTCCTTGGAGAATAATGGAGCAAGGACTCTTTATGAGGAACTGGCAGATGCCACGGATATTGATCCTGCTTCTCAGTGGAGGCACGTCACACACCATAAACCCAGTGCAAGGCAGCGTTCTTTGGTGAATGGGGCTGAAATGGCTCTGGGGGATCCCATCCTGCTTACCAACAGTTTCACCCACCTGTTTCCAGATATTCCTGCTCCTTCATCCTCTACCCTGTCAACCGAAAAAATAGTCCGGCGCCGACTGAGATGGCCGCCTCGCTTCGCGTTCCTAGGAAACTATGCAGTTTTTTGTTTTTTTTACGTGTTATTTCTTACATTAGTACCCCAGGTCATCTTAGGTTTCATTACATACAGTCGAGAAGAACTACTGAATATAAGATCAGCGCCAACTCACCATCAGTACGACCAAGAATATGTTTTCCGCGACGCGGATCCGGTGTTCTGCCTTACAAACAGGACAACGGAATGGATCGCATGCAGCGACCCAAGGAAACGACTCCGAAAAAGAGGGAAACGAGGCGGTGTTCTGGTCAGACTCCGAAAAAGGGCACATCGCGCACCACTCCCCAGCATTCTTCTTGCCAATGTCCAGTCTCTTGACAACAAGGTTGACGAAATCCGAGCAAGGGTAGCATTCCAGAGGGACATCAGAGACTGCAACGTTCTCTGCTTCACAGAAACATGGCTTACTGGGAAGACGCTATCCGATGCGGTGCAGCCAACGGCTTTCTCCACGCATCGCGGACAGAAACAAACATCTTTCTGGTAAGAAGAGTGGCGGGGGCGTATGCCTCATGACTAACGAGACATGGTGTGATGAAGGAAACATACAGGAACTCAAATCCTTCTGTTCACCTGATTTAGAATTCCTCACAATCAAATGTAGACCGCATTATCTTCCAAGAGAATTCTCCTCGATTATAATCACAGCCGTATATATCCCCCCAAGCAGACACATCGATGGCTCTGAACGAACTTTATTTAACTCTTTGCAAACTGGAAACAATTTATCCGGAGGCTGCATTCATTGTAGCTGGGGATTTTAACAAAGCTAATCTGAAAACAAGACTCCTAAATTTTACCAGCATATCGATTGCGCAACCAGGGGTGGTAAAACCTTGGATCATTGTTACTCTAACTTCCGCGACGCATATAAGGCCCTGCCCCCCCCTTCGGAAAAGCTGACCACGACTCCATTTTGCTGATCCCTGCCTACAGGCAGAAACTAAAACAAGAGGCTCCCACGCTGAGGTCTGTCCAACGCTGGTCAGACCAAGCTGACTCCACACTCCAAGACTGCTTCCATCACGTGGACTGGGACATACCTCAGATTGCGTCAGATGGAAATATTGACGAATACGCTGATTCGGTGTGCAGTTCATTAGAACGTGCGTCGAAGATGTCGTTCCCATAGCAACGATAAAAACATTCCCCGTGGATTGATGGCAGCATTCGCGTGAAACTGAAAGCGCGAACCACTGCTTTTAATCAGGGCAAGGTGTCTGTAATATGTCCGAATATAAACAATGCAGCTATTCCCTCCGCAAGGCTATTAAACAAGCTAAGCGTCAGTACAGAGACAAAGTGGAATCTCAATTCAATGGCTCAGACACAAGAGGCATGTGGCAGGGTCTACAGTCAATCACGGACTACAAGAAGAAACCCAGCCCTGTCACGGACCAGGATGTCTTGCTCCCAGGCAGACTAAATAACTTTTTGCCCGCTTTGAGGACAATACAGTGCCACTGACACGGCCTGCAACGAAAACATGCGGTCTCTCCTTCACTGCAGCCGAGGTGAGTAAGACATTTAATCGTGTTAACCCCGCAAGGCTGCAGGCCCAGACGGCATCCCCAGCCGCGCCCTCAGAGCATGCGCAGACCAGCTGGCCGTGTGTTCACGGACATATTCAATCAATCCCTATACCAGTCTGCTGTTCCCACATGCTTCAAGAGGGCCACCATTGTTCCTGTTCCCAAGAAAGCTAAGGTAACTGAGCTAAACGACTACCCCCCCGTAGCACTCACTTCCGTCATCATGAAGTGCTTTGAGAGACTAGTCAAGGACCATATCACCTCCACCCTACCTGACACCCTAGACCCACTCCAATTTGCTTACCGCCCAAATAGGTCCACAGACGATGCAATCTCAACCACACTGCACACTGCCCTAACCCACCTGGACAAGAGGAATACCTATGTGAGAATGCTGTTCATCGACTACAGCTCGGCATTCAATACCATAGTACCCTCCAAGCTCGTCATCTGCTCGAGACCCTGGGTCTCGGCCCTGTGCAACTGGGTACTGGACTTCCTGACAGGCCGCCCACAGGTGGTGAGGGTAGGCAACAACATCTCCTCCCCGCTGATCCTCAACACGGGGGCCCCACAAGGGTGCGTTCTGAGCCCTCTCCTGTACTCCCTGTTCACCCATGACTGCGTGGCCATGCACGCTCCAACTCAATCATCAAGCTGCGGACGACACAACAGTGGTAGGCTTGATTACCAACAACGACGAGACGGCCTACAGGGAGGAGGTGAGGGCCCTCGGAGTGTGGTGTCAGGAAAATAACCTCACACTCAACGTCAACAAAACTAAGGAGATGATTGTGGACTTCAGGAAACAGCAGAGGGGACACCCCTATCCACATCGATGGATCAGTAGTGGAGAGGGTAGCAAGTTTTAAGTTCCTCGGCATACACATCACAGACAAACTGAATTGGTCTCACACTGACAGCGTCGTGAAGAAGGCGCAGCAGCGCCTCTTCAACCTCAGGAGGCTGAAGAAATTTGGCTTGTCACCAAAAGCACTGACAAACTTCTACAGATGCACAATCGAGAGCATCCTGGCGGGCTGTATCACCGCCTGGTACGGCAACTGCTCCGCCCTCAACCGTAAGGCTCTCCAGAGGGTAGTGAGGTCTCACGCATCACCGGGGCAAACTACCTGCCCTCCAGGACACCTACACCACCCGATGTTACAGGAAGGCCATAAAGATCATCAAGGACATCAACCACCGAACCACTGCCTGTTCACCCGCTATCATCCAGAAGGCGAGGTCAGTACAGGTGCATCAAAGCTGGGACCGAGAGACTGAAAAACAGCTTCTATCTCAAGGCCATCAGACTGTTAAACAGCCACCACTAACATTGAGTGGCTGCTGCCAACACACTGTCATTGACACTGACCCAACTCCAGCCACTTTAATAATGGGAATTGATGGGAAATGATGTAAATATATCACTAGCCACTTTAAACAATGCTACCTTATATAATGTTACTTACCCTACATTATTCATCTCATATGCATATGTATATACTGTACTCTAGATCATCGACTGCATTCTTATGTCACTAGCCACTTTAACTATGCCACTTTGTTTACTTTGTCTACATACTCATCTCATATGTATATACTGTACTCGATACCATCTACTGTATGCTGCTCTGTACCATCACTCATTCATATATCCTTATGTACATATTCCTTATCCCCTTACACTGTGTATAAGACAGTAGTTTTGGAATTGTTAGTTAGATTACTTGTTGGTTATCACTGCATTGTCGGAACTAGAAGCACAAGCATTTCGCTACACTCGCATTAACATCTGCTAACCATGTGTATGTGACAAATAAAATTTGATTTGATTTGATTTGAAGGTCCAGCTCAGGCGATCTCTACCACAGGTCCGTACCTCCTGGTCTCCCTCTCACATCAGGCCTCGAGGGTGTCTGAGGCTCCAGCCCCCCCCCCCCTCCTTTTCCCTGCTTGGAGGGCTTCTATTGACGATGTGAGCCCCCTGTCCCCCATCTCCCATCGGTCCTCAAGGAGGCTCAGAAAAGGCTGGACGTCCATGGCCATTCACCTTCCTCCAGCCATCCTCATTGGTAGTTCAATGGTGAAGCACATCTCGGTTCCTGGAGCAAAAACCCTGTGCTACCCGGGGGCTACAGTGAAGGACATAACAGGATTTCTTCCATCTGCCAAGGGCTGCTGCTCTCATTGTGCATACAATTCCGAACGCTTTTTGGAAGGAAAAGATGCTCTACAGGGATGATGGACTCCATCCAAACTATCTAGAAGCCTGGGCCCTCTCTTCACATTTCAAGGCCACGTTAAGATATTGACTCAGAGACAGACCAAGCCCCACTCAGGTAAAACCCCCCATCCTCTCTAAGCGTTATCGACGTACTGTTGTCTGTACTGCCAGGGGTGTTGTGAGTTGTCATCTTCTACCCATTCATTTGAATTCCACTCTTAGATCTGCTATTGTTAGCTCAAAAGAGGAACCCACTGTGGTCTGCTCACCCATTGCTTTTAGTTCAAATGTGAATTCTATAAACTTGAATACCCCCTTCGTTTTCAAATCACGTAGAGGGCTTGGGCTGTTGCACGATAGCAACCAAGGCCATGTAAGTCAGTTTATAACATTCCATCATTGGTTACTCTGAGAGTTCATCATATTGACATTGGCTGTGGTCGCAGGCCCTGTCATTATTACTAATAGGGATAGACCAAATGGTGCAATTTTATTCAATCTTATAGACATACCATATCAATATCAACCATCAGACAGGGCCTGCAACCACCTATTGAACATAGCTTGCTTGAGTTGGAGTTTCCATGTGACTTTTAAAAAAGTTTTAAAAAGACAGGTTGAAACTGGATAATATCAAGATCAGGGCTATGCAGATGTATCCGGGAATTATGGTATTGACTGAAACTTGTATCTCTGGGGACAATTAAAACAATGTATATACACTACCTTTCAGAAGTTTGGGGTCACTTAGAAATGTCCTTATTTTTGAATGGAAAGCACATTTCTTGTCCATTAAAATGACATCAAATTGATCAGAAATACAGTGTAGACATTGTTAATATTGTAAATGACTACTGTAGCTGGAAACGGCAGATTTTTTATGGAATATCTACATAGGCGTACAGAGGCCCATTATTATCAGCAACCATCACTCCTGTGTTCCAATGGCACGTTGTGTTAGCTAATCCAAGTTTACAATTGTAAAAGGCTAATTGATCATTAGAAAACCCTTTTGCAATTATGTTAGCACAGCTGAAAACGGTTGTTCTGATTAAAGAAGCAATAAAACTGTCCATCTTTAGACTAGTTGAGTATCTGGAGCGTCAGCATATGTGGGTTCGACCCTGGACCAATTGTGTGCCGCCTGTGGGACCCCCAATCCCAGCCACTTGTGATACAGCCTGGAATCGACCAGGATGTCTTTAGTGACGCCTCAACCACTGCGATGCAGTGCCTTAGACCGCTGCGTCACTCGGGAGCCTGCCTTCTGGACTCTGATATTAATATGGAGGGTTATCATGTGTTCAGAGCTGACAGACAGGGTAGAGGTGGTGGAGTAGCTATTTTTTTTATTCAAAATCCTTTCTCTGTCTCTTTATTGAAATCCAATTTCCCTTGCCAAAAAATGTGAGCTACTATCTTTAAGCCTTTGACTGGGGAAAAATGTATCCCATAACTGTTTTACACGTTTACCGTCCTCCATTGACTAACCTTGGTGCCCTCGAGAAATGAACTAGTTTGTTGTCTTCTTTTACTAAATCAGAAGTTATTATCCTGTGTGACCTAAATTATGATTGGGAAATGCAGGCTTCGGACAATCTAAAAGACATGTGTAATGATCTAAACCTAACCCAGCCGGTTACTAAGCCTACACAGGCCAACCCTAGAGATCTTTCAAAGTCAACTCTGATTGATCTTATTTGAACAAATACACCAAGAAATGTATTTCTACTGGTGGCTTTGTCCAAGACATTAGTGACCATTGCCCAGATGTGTGTGTTATGTGAGAATACAAACATTTAAGCCTCGTGTCATCACAAAGAGGAACTTTCAAAACTTCAGTAAACAGGCTTTTTTTAACAGGATCTTTATTTTAGTAACCTTGATTGTATTTCAGCTCTAAACCTGATTTAGCTTTCAGCGTCTTTGCAGATGTCTTCAAAACTGTTGTGGATAATCTTCAACAAATGTAAGGGTTAAAGATAGATCGAATGCCTGGTACCCCCCTGGAATTATCAGAAGTCATTCATAAAATAGATAATGCTTGGGTCAAGGCCATTTATAAATTAGCAAACATTTCTTACCCTGTTTTCGCTTTGTGATTATGGGGTATTGTGTGCAGATTGATGAGAAAAAATACATATTTAATCCATTTTAGAATAATGCTGTAATGTATTAAAATGTGGAAAAAGGTTTGAATAAATTCTGAGTGCACTGTATGTACAATATTTGCACGTTATTCTTTAAAAAATTCTTCAAGCTCTGTCAAGTTTGTTGTTGATCATTGCTAGACAGCCATTTTCAAGTCTTGCCACAGTCGATTTTAAGTTAACTGTAACAAGGCCACTCAGGAACATTCAACGTCGTCTTGGTAAGCAACTCCAATGTATATTTGGCCTTGTGTTTTAGGTTATTGTCCTGCTGAAAGGTGAATTTGTCACCCAGTGTCTGTTGAAAAGCAGACTAAATCAGGTTTTCCTCTTGGATTTTGGCTGTGCTTAGCTCTTTTCCGTTTCTTTTTATCTTAAAAAACATCCTTGCCCTTGCTGATGACAAGCATACTTATAACATGATGCAACCTCCACCATGAAAATATGACACTTTGTATTCGGGACATGATGTTTTGGTATATTTTTATTCTGTACAGGCTTCCTTTTATTCACTGTCATTTAGGTTAGTATTGTGGAGTAGCTCCAATGTTGTTGGTCCATTCACAGTTTTCTCCTTTCACAGCCATTAAATTCTGTAACTATTTTAAAGTCACAATTGGCCTCATGGTGAAATCCCTGAGCGGTTTCCTTCCTCTCCGGAAGGAGTAAGAAAGGATGCCTGTGTCTTTGTAGTGACTGGGTGTATTGATACACCATCCAAAGTGTATTAATAACTTCACCGTGCTCAAAGGGATATCCAATGTCTGCTTTTTTATTTTACCCATCCACCAATAGGTGTCTTCTTTGCATGGTGTGAAACAGGCAATGTAGATATGCGGTCTTAAGGGTAGATTTTCAGAACCAAGCAGAAGCTTCTGATGCAGATGTGTCCATATTTATTCTCAGTGTTCAATAGTGATAGCCGGCGATAAATATTTACAAGACAAACAGGTTGACAATAGACTTCTCAAACAAAAGAACAAACCGCACTATGCCTAAAACAGGCTTACCCTGTAGCTTCCATAGCTCTTACAGGTTGGGGGTGTACCTGGCTCAAGCAGCCTCCCCACTTAAATTCTAAAGCAGAACTCAATTGTTCTCCAAAAAAATACCCAAGGAACACTTCATGGAACATACCAATATGTGTGGCAACATAACACCAACATCTGGCTAATACAAATGTAACTGGCTTCCTCACAATTGCCACATAACATACATTCTGTCTAAAACAGACTCAAATGACTCAAATGAAAATTACTACAACTAAAATGACAGAACAGACAGGTCACATGGAGCTCCGACACAACATGGGAAGTTTGAACAAAGCAAAGCATTCACAGAATGAACCAAAACAGAGTTTCTAACTTATGAGTGTTGCGATGATTCTGTGCACCGAAACAACATTTCACTCTGGGTAGGCTAGACAGAAAAATAACTGAATGACAATGCTGTAACGTTAGTAGGAGATACAGTATGCATCTTTCAAATTATTTGCCACAGATAAAGCAATCCACACATTATTTTTAAGTTGAATAAATGGCAGAGAGACAGCAACAAACAGCCTGCTCTGCCCCTATTTTTTTTTTTTTAACCTTTATTTATCTAGGCAAGTCAGTTAAGAACAAATTCTTATTTTCAATGACAGCCAAGGAACATTGGGTTAACTGCCTGTTCAGGGGTAGAACAGCAGATTTGTACCTTGTCAGCTCAGGGATTTCAACTTGCAACCTTTCAGTTACTAGTCCAACGCTCTAACCACTAGGCTACCCTGCCGCCCCGAGTCTGCTGATGCACTGTGCTTTTACCTGACCCAACATTACAACGTAGCGATTGGTTCTTTGGAAATATGCTAAAGTAGGGATTGACTGCTGCGGACATGTCTAAAACTTCATCAGCAAGCTGTCAATATTTCATAAATAAGTGACAATCTAGACGCTGTTTATCAGTGCAGTGCCCAACATCCTTAGCTAGCTAGCTAAAATTCAATCCCTGTGTTTGGTAGTGAAGCAAGCTAGCAGCAAGCAGGCTACAACAAGCTAAATCAGCTGATGAAATCACTGGCGACTGTTATACTTGTACGTATTTTGTGCAGGAGCAAAGAAATGTAGTTTTGTTTTTACATCTTTCTCAGTGTCTATCAGAGTGTGCATCTGTGTCTGCCCCAGTGCTCGTGTTTCATAGCGAGTGAGTCATGCACAAGACAGATCGCTGGAGACAATGCTTGGAAATGGTTTTTGAATTTTGGAATATTGATTAACAACTGTCAGTTGGGATGTCGAGTGGACAAAATGATAATTTTGTCCAAAACACTTGCAGACTTGAGTGATCATTATCGAACACAACAGCAAGTGGCAACTCGATAAAGGGCTTAATGGCCAAGTGTTAGGTTTGAGATTCAGCCAATGACTGCGGTAGATAGATAGAACATCATTGTCCCCTAGCTATCATACGCAATAGGACCACTATATGCAATAGGACTATATTCGGCATTGTGCACATGCAATTTTATGCATTTTTCTTACAGTTTTAACGGAAAACCGAGAAATAAATCATTGCAGTTAAGTTAAACCTTAAGATACATTTTTCCCCCTTCACATCCCTAACTAGCACTCGTGTCAGAATACAGGAAGACCAGCCTTAGTTACCTTCGCTGACAGATGCAATCTAGATCTTGCTCTCTCCCTCTCTCTCTCTTCTCCCTCTCGTCAATCTTTTACACCCTAGCTGTCTGTCTTTCTCTCACACATTCTCATTGTTCCACTGTGACAATGGAGGGGGAACACACACACAGCAGTGAGGCTCTCAGCATGTCCGTAGTCATACAGTCTCAGGGAGAAAGACGGAGCTCTCTCCTCTTCTCGCCTTCTGACCGTCTTTGGGTTTACCCTCTGTGGAAAGAGTTCTACATGAAAACCAAAAGGGTTCTACCTGGAACCAAAAAGGGTTCTCCTATGGAGACAGCCAAAGAACCCGTTGAGGTTCTAGATAGCAATTTTTTCTAAGAGAGTATATCGTTCCAAACAATGTCTTAAAATTAACAAAATAAATAAGGATACTTTTGAGATATTCATATTCATATTTTCATGTTGAACAAATTAATATGAACATGCGTATTTCAGAATCTCGTCATGCTTCATATGTTAGAGCACACTATAAGGCGGGGGGCAACTAGATTCAGCCGCGGGCCGTTGTTTGTTGTAGCGAATGGTTGGGGGCAACTAGATTCAGCCACGGGCCGTTGTTTGTTGTAGCGAATGGTTGGGGGGACAACTAGATTCAGCCACGGGCCGTTGTTTGTTGTAGCAAATGGTCGGGGGCAACTAGATTCAGCCACGGGCCGTTGTTTGTTGTAGTGAATGGTCGGGGGCAACTAGATTCAGCCACGGGCCGTTGTTTGTTGTAGCGAATGGTTGGGGGACAACTAGATTCAGCCACGGGCCGTTGTTTGTTGTAGCGAATGGTCGGGGGGGGACAACTAGATTCAGCCACGGGCCGTTGTTTGTTGTAGTGAATGGTCGGGGGGACAACTAGATTCAGCCACGGGCCGTTGTTTGTTGTAGCGAATGGTTGGGGGGGACAACTAGATTCAGCCACGGGCCGTTGTTTGTTGTAGCAAATGGTCGGGGGCAACTAGATTCAGCCACGGGCCGTTGTTTGTTGTAGCGAATAGTCGGGGCAACTAGATTCAGCCACGGGCCGTAGTTTGTCGGGGGGCAACTAGATTCAGCCACGGGCCGTTGTTTGTCGGAGCGAATGGTCAGGGGAGGCAACTAGAATCAGCCACGGGCCATTTGTCGGAGCGAATGGTCGGGGGGTGGGGGGCAACTAGATTCAGCCACGGGCCGTTGTTTGTCGGAGCGAATGGTCGGGGGGGCACTAGATTCAGCCACGGGCCGTTGTTTGTCGGAGCGAATGGTCAGGGGAGGGGGGGGCAACTAGATTCAGCCACAGGGCGTTGTTTTAGTCGGAGCGAATGGTCGGGGGCAACTAGATTCAGCCACGGGCCGTTGTTTGTCGGAGCGAATGGTCGGGGGGCAACTAGATTCAGCCACGGGCCGTGGTTTGTCGGAGCGAATGGTCGGGGGGAGCAACTAGATTCAGCCACGGGCTGTTGTTTGTCGGAGTGAATGGTGGGGGAGCAACTAGATTCAGCCACGGGCCGTTGTTTGTCCGAGCGAATGGTCGGGGGCAACTAGATTCAGCCACGGGCCGTTGTTTGTCGGAGCGAATGGTCGGGGGGCAACTAGATTCAGCCACGGGCCGTTGTTTGTCGGAGCGAATGGTCGGGGGGCAACTAGATTCAGCCACGGGCCGTTGTTTGTCGGAGCGAATGGTCGGGGGGCACTAGATTCAGCCACGGGCCGTGGTTTGTCGGAGCGAATGGTCGGGGGAGCAACTAGATTCAGCCACGGGCTGTTGTTTGTCGGAGTGAATGGTGGGGGGAGCAACTAGATTCAGCCACGGGCTGTTGTTTGTCGGAGCGAATGGTCGGGGGGCACTAGATTCAGCCACGGGCCGTTGTTTGTCGGAGCGAATGGTCGGGGGGAGGGGGGCAACTAGATTCAGCCACGGGCCGTTGTTTGTCGGAGCGAATGGTCGGGGGGGTGTAACTAGATTCAGCCACGGGCCGTTGTTTTAGTCGGAGCGAATGGTCGGGGGCAACTAGATTCAGCCACGGGCCGTTGTTTGTCGGAGCGAATGGTCGGGGGCAACTAGATTCAGCCACGGGCCATTGTTTGTCGGAGCGAATGGTCGGGGGGGGGGGGGGGCTTTTGCCAACCCCTGCTATAAGGAGTAGATGTTGTCTGTATTATGTACTGTACGGTTCATGGATCATAAGGTCTTACAGGAGGCATTTATAGGTCTAAAAAGGGCCTAAAATGGCCACTTTCATCATGATTTTGATTGTGATACAAATATAAAAAGCATGTCAAACTTCCTTCCTTTCAATTAAGTTTCTATGTGAGAATTGTCAGAAGAATCTGAGATACTGTACTGTAACAAAAGTATTTTTGGGCTATGATGGCATGAAAACACCCGTATCTCTTTTAGCCTGTCGTTCACGAGCCCCATCCCCCCATCCCTCCATCCCTTGTTCATGTTGTTTAACTGGATCAGAGAGAAGCTCAGCTCAGCGCCAGATCAACGGAACTGACTTCACAAGATGGAGTCCTTCCAAACTCCTCCATCGCACGCACACACACATACAGACACATTCCACCACAGTGCACTTTCACTGGCACATCCTTAATTATGTGCCACCGCTAATTAGCATGCCTGATTACATAAGAGGCTGCTCTTTGTGTGGAATAAATTTTAAAAAGCTTGCCAAGAGAACTTGCCAGAAGAGTGCAGTATTTGAGTAGAGAATCTATTGTTTTCTCTTCGACACTGATGCAACTTCTGTAAAACACCTGAAACTGGTTTGAAAACAAAAACTAGGCTAAGATGAAGGGAATGTTTAAAAAAAGAAAGAAAAAAAGGTATGTTTAGTGGAAGTGTGTTTAGATGGTGTGGCAGCAGTGGCACTGTAGTATCACACTGTAGTATCACACTGTAGTATCACTCACCCTCTCAGACATAAACACACACGTTCATCCTGTTGTTGCTTTCTCTGACTCTCCGCCTGTCTGTTTTGCTGTATTTCGTAATTTGGTCATATTCTCTATGTGTTTACAGAGCTACTTCAGGAGAAACAAATGTGTAGTTTGTTGTTTGTATTGTGCACGTATCTTTGATTCTGTGTACAGGGCTGATGTGACTTTCAGTGGAGGCTCCTCAGAGGGTCATCTTCCTCAGTGAGTTTCATGAAAATAAACAAGTGAAACATTAAAGTTAGATAAAACTATACAACATATATTCACGTCACCAAATAATTGGTTAAAACACACTGTTTTGCACTGAAGATCTACAGTAGCCTCAACAGCCCCCTGTAGGGTAGCACCATGGTGTAGCTGGAGGACAGCTAGCTTCTGTCCTCCTCAGGGTACATTAACTTCGATACAAAACCTAGGAGGCTCATGGTTCTCACCCCCTTCCATATACTTACACAGTAATTATGAGAACTTCCGGAGGACGTCCTCCAACCTATCAGAGCTCTTGTGTCATGAACTGACATGTTGTCCACCCAATCAAAGGATCAGAGAATGAATCTACTACCAAAAGCATAAGCAACAGCTAGCTAGCATTGTGGCAGGGGTGGCAGGTAGCCTAGTGGTTAAAGCATTGGGCCAGTAATTGAAATGCTGTTGGATCGAATCCCCGAGCTGACAAGGTAAACATCTGTTGTTTTGCCGCTGAACAAAGCAGTTAACCCACTGTTCCTAGGCCGTCATTGTAAATAAGAATTTGTTAACTGAATTGCCTAGTTAAATTAATTAATTTAATTGTTTAAAAAAAATTGGTGAGTAGTCAACTCAAAGAGAGAGAAAGACAATAGTTGAACAGTTTTGAACATATTCATTTTTAAATTAAGGAGAAGCAAGAGAGAGAGAGAGAGCTATATTTTGTTGTATTTTTGTTTCACTTTCACTTAGCTAGTGAATGCAGCTAGCAAGTTTAGCCTGCTTAAACACACGGCTAAAACAGAGAGGAATGCTATTGTTATCTAGCTGGCTACGGCTATCCAACATTGATTTTGTGAATTTATTGCCATCGGGGCCCGCCAGTGTATATGCTAAACTGCTTGCTGACTGTACACTGTAATGCATAATTGTAACGGGTTCACTAACTAGTTAGTTCTAATAGCTATGTTGACTATGACGTTAGCTTATATGGTGACAACGATGTAGGTTGTGTGTAGTGGTTAGTGGTTATGATATGAAGGTTTGGCTTGTAAGTTTTTTTTCACCTTTTCACCACAGACAGCTGATGTGTTGTTCAATGAAGTCAACAACCGAAGGGAAAAGGTGACTGGAGGAGAGCGCGTAGATGTGAGAAGGAATTTATACAATGAACAAAAATGATCATGCTGTTTGTATGTGGCTGCTATGAAAGTGAACTGTGTTTCTGTGTGATCAGGGGTGTATTCAGTCAGCCGTTTCATTCTCAAACGGAATGAAACAGGGATAAACATATCTGAATTTGTCCAAAAAGAAGCTATAGTTTACAACTGTTAATTTAATGTTCACTCCCTAGATCAGCTAGATTCAGGCAAGAGTGTCCAAGGTGGGATTGAAGGTGTCACTGTCATCTCAAATTATGTTCTCGACCTGTGTAAACTTTCATTCATCGGCAAGGCTGTAGGAACCTCATGATGGGTATAAGGAAAATGTTAGTATCATGCATTAGCCTAAACCTATCAATGTTATATTAAGCTGCGTGAATGAAATATGAGTGACAGTCATCTAATATGGTGTAATAGAAATAAGGACATGCTCATTAAAAAAATGATCGTCCTCCCTCACCTTAAACATCACCGACCGCCACCGTTGACTTTGTATGTATATGCTAGGAGTATAAATGTATAGGTAGGTCAGTGTGCTTGATAGACTGTGAAGAGATGAAGAACTGTGAGAGCGGGAAATGAAGAGAAAAAAATTGTGGGAGAGGAACTGAGGGAGATGAAGAGAAGGTGGCAGGGATAATTAGAAAGACAGTTAAAGAATGAGAGTGTAAGAGAGACAGAGAGCGGGAGAGAGTTGGAGAGAATGGGTCTCCATGGAGACAGGCCTTAATATCTCACTCTGCCTCAGTACCAGCTCCAGCTCCAAACTTTGTTCAAAGGATTCTCTCCTCCTCTCCTTCTCTCCTTTTCTTTCAGGCAGGAGTTGAGCAGAGAGGTGGGTGGAAAGAAAGAGGGGTATAAGTGGAGGTGCTGACAAGATGTGAGAACGGAACCAACCGAATGTTACCCTGTACTAGTTCTGTAACCTGTATGTTCAAGAGAGAAATACATAGCCTTCCATCTATCCAATCACCGAACTATGAATCTAAAGTGCACATAGATGTAGGGAGTCACATGCACTACTCACCATGGCACGGCTTCTCATCACGGTATTTTGAGTCGTCCTTCATTAGCCCTGTGTCTCATTGATTACAGTAGCACATTGGAGCGTGCAGCTGGGGAAGAGATGTAAGCCTCCGTCCTCCTCTACGCAATGTTTTCCATCAGCACAAAGACAAGGGAAGAAATAGCCAGCCAAGGAATTTTGGAACAAGCTCTATTTTGGTGGCCTCTAGTACATTCTAATGCTTTGATTCCATCCGAAATACGCAGCTAAATTATTGAATAGATTAACAACTTTATCTCCCAGATAGATAAAATGTGTTGTGGTATTGAGTACAAAGACATGCCTTTTACAATTAAAATGACCGGAAATGTATGAATTCAGTGTGTTAGTTGTTTTGGATATTGTCTAGGCCTATATGATAAGGACTATTGTCTAAGATAACCTTTTTTAACATTAAACATGTCTACTCTTCAGATTCAAGTCATATTTAGTTTTATTCCAAGATTTGAATAGCCACAATGGTGTTTGTTCTTCAAATGATGCGTTTAATTGGCTCTGCTGCTGTGGACACTTACGGTAAGGAAACCAATATATAATTTTGTAATTGGGGTGAACGATCCCTTTAACAGTTTGGCCTGTCAGTCAATCATGGTGGGTGGGATTTTCAGAGGAGGAGTACTTGTGTACTCTTTCAATTTAATTTATTGTGGCGGAAACTAAATCTAATCTACTCTTTCAATTTACACTGAACTAAAATATAAACACAACACAATTTCAATTATAGTTCATATAAGGAAATCAGTAAATTGACATAAATACATTAGATCCTAATCTATGGATTTCACATGACTGGGCAGCAGTGCAGCCATGGGGGATCCAGGCCCAGCCAATCAAAATGTGTTTTTCCCCACAAAAGGGCTTTATTACAGACATAAATACTCCTCAGTTTCATTTAGCTGTCTGGGTGGCTGGTCTCAGACGATCCCGCAGGTGAAGAAGTCGCATGTGCATGCCCTGGGCTGGTGTGGTTACACGTGGTCACGGGGCTGGTTGGACATACTGCCAAATTCTCTAAAACAACATTTTGGTAGGGACGTTATAGTAAAAAAAAAATTACATTAAATTATCTGGCAACAGCTCTGATGGACATTCCTGCAGTCAGCATGCCAAGTGCATGCTCCCTCAAAACTTGAGACATTTGTGACATTGTGTTGTGTGACAAAACTGCACATTTTAGAGTGGCCTTGTGTAATGATCATGCTGTTTAATCAGCTTCTTGATATGCCACAACTGTCAGGTGGATGCGTTGTCTTGGCAAAGGAAAGAGGTTTCAAGACTAGTCATTCAACTGAGACTGCTCTTCTCTGTATCACGGAGGCCCTCCGCACTGCTAAAGCTAACTCTCTCTCCTCTGCTCTCATCCTTCTAGACCTATCGGCTGCCTTCGATACTGTGAACCATCAGATCCTCCTCTCCACCCTCTCCGAGTTGGGCATCTCCGGCGCGGCCCACGCTTGGATTGCGTCCTACCTGACAGGTCGCTCCTACCAGGTGGCGTGGCGAGAATCTGTCTCCTCACCACGCGCTCTCACCACTGGCGTACCCCAGGGCTCTGTTCTAGGCCCTCTCCTATTCTCGCTATACACCAAGTCACTTGGCTCTGTCATAACCTCACATGGTCTCTCCTATCATTGCTATGCAGACGACACACAATTAATCTTCTCCTTTCCCCCTTCTGATGACCAGGTGGCGAATCGCATCTCTGCATGTCTGGCAGACATATCAGTGTGGATGACGGATCACCACCTCAAGCTGAACCTTGACAAGACGGAGCTGCTCTTCCTCCCGGGGAAGGACTGCCCGTTCCATGATCTCGCCATCACGGTTGACAACTCCATTGTGTCCTCCTCCCAGAGCGCTAAGAACCTTGGCGTGATCCTGGACAACACCCTGTCGTTCTCAACTAACATCAAGGCGGTGGCCCGTTCTTGTAGGTTCATGCTCTACAACATCCGCAGAGTACGACCCTGCCTCACACAGGAAGCAGCGCAGGTCCTAATCCAGGCACTTGTCATCTCCCCGTCTGGATTACTGCAACTCGCTGTTGGCTGGGCTCCCTGCCTGTGCCATTAAACCCCTACAACTCATCCAGAACGCCGCAGCCCGTCTGGTGTTCAACCTTCCCAAGTTCTCTCACGTCACCCCGCTCCTCCGCTCTCTCCACTGGCTTCCAGTTGAAGCTCGCATCCGCTACAAGACCATGGTGCTTGCCTACGGAGCTGTGAGGGGAACGGCACCTCAGTACCTCCAGGCTCTGATCAGGCCCTACACCCAAACAAGGGCACTGCGTTCATCCACCTCTGGCCTGCTCGCCTCCCTACCACTGAGGAAGTACAGTTCCCGCGCAGCCCAGTCAAAACTGTTCGCTGCTCTGGCCCCCCAATGGTGGAACAAACTCCCTCACGACGCCAGGACAGCGGAGTCAATCACCACCTTCCGGAGACACCTGAAACCCCACCTCTTTCAGGAATACCTAGGATAGGATAAAGTAATCCTTCTCACCCCCCTTAAAAGATTTAGATGCACTATTGTAAAGTGGCTGTTCCACTGGATGTCTTAAGGTGAACGCACCAATTTGTAAGTCGCTCTGGATAAGAGCGTCTGCTAAATTACTTAAATGTAAATGTAAATGGAAAAATGCTCACTAACTGGGATGTAAACAAAGTTGTGCACACAATCTGAGATAAATAAGCTTCTTGTGTGTATGGAACATTTCTGGGATATACTGTATACATATATATATTTTGTACTTTTCAGCCCTTTTTCTCCCCGATTGGTAGTTGCAGTCTTGTCCTATCTCTGCAACTCCCGTACAGTCTCGGGAGAGGTGAATGTCGAGAGCCATGCATCCTCCAAAGCACGACCCTGCCAAGCCGCATCTTGACACACTGCTCGATCAACATGCTGACCAGACCGCACACGTCACATGCACGAGCGTCGCAAAGAAATCCATGTTATTCAATTATTGCACCCACACTGCTCTCGCGCACTAACGAGCGTCTGCGAAACTTTCTATTTCTGACACAGATCGCGCTGAAAGTCCTGCCTCTCCCATCTCCTCATTGGTTTATAGAAGCAGGTACCCACGTGCCATCTCCTCATTGGTTATACCCATGTGGGTGATTGAAAGATGAAATGTTTTGCCGGTTGTCGTGGTAAAAGTGTAGATGCCAATCACCATATAATTTCAAAGAGGAAAAGGCCTGGAAGGAGGAGAGATGAATAGAAATGATTCGGTTGGCCGTTTTATGTGTGAATTAATTGTCGGAGTAGAAGACCTTGTGCATTTCAGGTAAAATAACAACTCAATGTTTATATCCCAGGACAAATTAGCTAGCAACAGCAAGCTAGCTAAATAGGACAAATTAGCTAGCAAGTGCAAGCTAACTAGCTAAATTGCCATACATGTTTAGCGCTTCTCGACCTGTCCCCAAATTAATGTAATTGGTTCAGAGTTTGTTTTGATATTTTAACCTCTGTGTCGTGATCGCGTTTGGTGTAGGTGTACAAAATACATGTATGTACGATAGCAGCCGGTTTGGGATTCGTTCGCAAACAACTCTGGGCTACACTTTAGCGGTCACTGGCAAGTCTGACATGGGCTTCAGATCCTAGGAAAATACAAATATTTGGTTTAATTGTCCCGATGCGATACCATAAACATTTAACAACGTTGTATGATTTATAAATAGGAGATTGACTTTATTCAGTCAGTTCAATACTTTTCATAAACTAGTCAACACTTGCTTTTCAGTCATCAATCAAAGCATAGTAACCTAAATGGTCTATGCGCCCCATCTCTGTGGCTGAAAATAAATTAATGTGCCACAACACAATAATTACGTGGATTTCAACTTATCGTTACCGCTTACATTACATGGGACATGTAAATTCACTCCCAGGAGACGATGAAGAAGCGTTGTGCTCTTCCTCTGCAGCCAACCACACTAAACAAAAATCTCATGCCTCCACAGCCCCTGTCATGCCTCCACAGCCCCTGTCATCCCTCCCCAGCCCAGGCCCCTGTCATCCCTCCCTTGTCATTGGGTGGACAGCCATGGGCTCCCCCAGAGCTGGATTGATAATGTGCAGTCAGACAGAATCAGTCACACAACTTACTAATGGTCAATTCCCCTGATGGTTCATTTATCCTATCATTGGGAGCTCATACTGTGTGTGTGTGTGTGTGTGTGTGTGTGTGTGTGTGTGTGTGTGTGTGTGTGTGTGTGTGTGTGTGTGTGTGTGTGTGTGTGTGTGTGTGTGTAACTATACTTGTGGGGACCAGAAGTCCCCAAAGAATAGAAAACAAGCCAAAAACTGACCAACTGGTAACATTTTCTTAGTTCTCACAAGGTCAAATGCTATTTCTAGGGGGTTAAGGTTAGAAATAGGGTTAGTGTTAGGAGGTAGGGTTAGGTTTAGGGTTACGTTAAGGTTAGGGTTTAGGGAAAATCTGATTTTGAACTGGACTGAATTGTGTGTCCCCACAAGGTTAGTTATCAAATGTTATTGGTCACATACACATATTTGGCTGATATTATTGCGGGTGTAGCGAAATGCTTGTGTTCCTAGCTCCAACAGTGCAGTACTATCTAAAAATCTAAGAGTAAAAGAATGGAATATATAAATATATAAATATTAGATCGAGCAATGTCGGAGTGGCATTGACTAAAATACAGTAGAATAGAATACAGTATATACATATGAGTAAAGCAGTATGTAAACATTATTAAAGTGTCTAGTGTTCCATTATTCAAGTGATTCCATGTCTATGTATATAGGACAGCAGCCTCTAAGGTGCAGGGTTAAGTAACCGGGTGAAACCCGACTTGTGATGGCTGTTTAACAGTCTGATGGCCTTGAGATGGAAGCTTTTTTTCAGTCTCTTGGTCCCAGCTTTGATGCAGCTGTACTGATCTCGCCTTCTGGATGATTGCAGGGTGAACAGGCCATGGCTTGGGTGGTTGATGTCCTTAATGTCATTTTTGGCCTTCCTGTGACATCGGGTGCTGTAGGTGTCCTGGAGGGCAGGTAGTTTGCCCCCGTTGATGCGTTGGGTTGACCGCACCACCCTCTGGAGAGCCCTGCGGTTGAGGGCGGTGCAGTTGCTGTACCAGGCGGTGATACAGCCCGACAGGATGCTCTCAATTGTGTATTTGTAAAAGTTTGTGAGGGTTTTAAGGGCCAAGCCAAATTTCTTCAGTCTCCTGAGGTTGAAGAGGTGCTGTTGCACCTTGTTCACCACACTGTCTGTGTGGGTGGACCATTTCAGATTGTGAGTGATGTTAACACCGAGGAACTTGAAGCTTTCTCCATTGCGGTTCTGTCAATGTGGTTTAGGGGCATGCTTCCTCTACTGTTTCCTGAAGTCCTAGATCAGCCCCTTTGTTTTAGTGACGTTGGGTGAGAGGTTATTTTCCTGGCACCCCTCTCTGGCACCACTCTCCCAGGGCCCACACCTGTAGGCAGTCTTGTCATTGTTGGTAATCAGGCCTACTGCTGATGTGCCATCTGGAAACTTGATGATTGAGTTGTAGGCGTGTGGGCCACGCTGTCATGGGTGAACAGGGAGTACAGGAGAGGGCTGAGCATGCACCCTTGTGGGGCCCCTATGTTGAGTATCAGTGAAGTTGAGGTGTTGTTTCCTACCTTCACCACCTGGGGGCGGCCCGTCAGGAAGTCCAGGACCCAGCTGCACAGGGCGGAGTTAAGACCCAGGGCCCAGAGCTTAATGATGAGCTTGGAGGGTACTATGGTGTTTAAGGCTGAGCTGTAGTCAATGAACAGCATTCTTACATATGTATTCCTCTTGTCCAGATGGGATAGGGCAGTGCGCAGTGTGTTGGCGATTGCATTGTCTGTGGATCTATTGGGGCGGTTACGCAAATTGAAGTGGGTGAAACATCACAGCACAGTTGAAAAATATATGGCAAATAGAAATCCAATATGGAGCTGAAGGTTCCGAATAATAACAATAATAACAACAAGATGGGAAACATACTGTGTCAGTAAAACATATATAGGTTCAGAACTTTTTTGAAAGAAATAGATGGTTGAGGTTGGAGGAAGGACAGGTGTAAAAAAACTATTGTAAAATAGACTGTGCCCGTAAAATGTACATAGTATGTGTAAGCTGGAAGTAGAAGCCTAAGCGTTGTTCTTCACTAGTTTACTCCAATTGGGGAGGGTTAGAAAGTAATAAAGGAAAATATATATTTTTTAATATGTTGTTTTTACTATTTTCTACGTTGTAGAATAATAGTGAAGACATCAAAACTATGACATAACACATAGGTGATGCTTTCTATACTCCCATAGTGAGTTGTGCTTTCTGTTAGTGGACATGAGATCAGAATGGACATAGCTGTTAGGAAAGTATACAAGACAAGGTGACGCTTTCTATACTCCCATAGTGAGTTGTGCTTTCTGTTAGTGGACATGAGATCAGAATGGACATAGCTGTTAGGAAAGTATACAAGACAAGGTGACGCTTTCTATACTCCCATAGTGAGTTGTGCTTTCTGTTAGTGGACATGAGATCAGAATGGACATAGCTGTTAGGAAAGTATACAAGACAAGGTGACACTTTCTATACTCCCATAGTGAGTTGTGCTTTCTGTTAGTGGACATGAGATCAGAATGGACATAGCTGTTAGGAAAGTATACAAGACAAGGTGACGCTTTCTATACTCCCATAGTGAGTTGTGCTTTCTGTTAGTGGACATGAGATCAGAATGGACATAGCTGTTAGGAAAGTATACAAGACAAGGTGACGCTTTCTATACTCCCATAGTGAGTTGTGCTTTCTGTTAGTGGACATGAGATCAGAATGGACATAGCTGTTAGGAAAGTATACAAGACAAGGTGACGCTTTCTATACTCCCATAGTGAGTTGTGCTTTCTGTTAGTGGACATGAGATCAGAATGGACATAGCTGTTAGGAAAGTATACAAGACAAGGTGATGCTTTCTATACTCCCATAGTGAGTTGTGCTTTCTGTTAGTGGACATGAGATCAGAATGGACATAGCTGTTAGGAAAGTATACAAGACAAGGTGACGCTTTCTATACTCCCATAGTGAGTTGTGCTTTCTGTTAGTGGACATGAGATCAGAATGGACATAGCTGTTAGGAAAGTATACAAGACAAAGCTTTCTATACTCCCATAGTGAGTTGTGCTTTCTGTTAGTGGACATGAGATCAGAATGGACATAGCTGTTAGGAAAGTATAGGTGAGTTGTGCTTTCTGTTAGTGGACATAAGATCAGAATGCACATAGCTGTTAGGAAAGTATACAGGACAAGGTGAGATGGAGACTAGCTCTTTACATGGGGACCAACCGTTCTGTAACCTGTTTTTGATCTTGACGATAAGATATACGTTGTTAGTCCATATAGGATGGAAATATACCTTCTGCTTTTTCCCCACCCCCTCAGATACACACACACACATTTACACAAACTCACATTAGGTTGGAGAGGTTGGAGCACAGGGCAGCCGCTGTGCAGCACTTTATGAACCATTTTTACATACTGTAGTGGTCCATCACCCTGTGATACAGATTCCACTGAGAGGCATTGGTGTCACAGTGGATTGATTTATTTCTAATCAGACTAATTGATGTCAAAATGTCTGATGAGTCAATCATGAATACCCGTAGTGAAAATAGCTCTTAACATTTCAGTTGGGTTTAACTGTCAAACACCTCAAGAAATAAAAGCAACACTAGGACTCCCTTCTCAGGCGTTTCACCCGTGCATGTTTGTTTCTTGTTGTTTTGGTCTCGTTGACCTTCATCAAGGCATTGCCCCAAGACACCAGCTCTAATACATCCTATGGAACTTTAAGTGTGAATGACCTGCGTCATTGTCATGTCCATGGAAATAGAATCAATTCATTCATCTAGATTCTATTTCTACGGTCACATCACATTTTCCAGTGGTTCAAATAGATCCATGTTCAGAGATATTTACACATGGCATTGTATCCCACTTCTTTATTTAGATGGGATTCGTTAGAGAGGAACTGGTCATTCGCTAGCATTATACATGGCAATAAGTCTTGAAATTAACATTTTAAGAATAGAAAGAGATCCCTTTATTTTCATTCAAGGTGTTTCAAGTCACTGAATTGAATGGATTCAAAATTGAATGGGCCTTCTCTGGTATTCACACCATGGTCACATGGGGATATGCAATCTGCACAACTGGTGTAGGCTAGTTACAGTAGATGAACTGTGAGATTCCCAGAGATAATACCCGTATACAAAGTCACATGAGTCAGATGAAAGGGTTCTCCGGTAGACCGGTGGTTCACACTGCGGGTCACGAGACGGGATTCCGTCGTAGTGCCAACCAACACAGAGGGAACCACCACCATTATTGGCAAACTAGCGAGCACCGAGCAGTACCCCTTCAACAGTGGCAGCCCCCTCCCCTAGTACACACACACACACACACACACTGCTCGCAGGCAGAGGCTATGTGACACGTCTATCTTTAGTGCTGTGCTTTGGTTCCCTGGTTAATCCCGTTAGGAGGTGCAGGAGATCAGGAGATTCACACACAGATGCTTCCAGCTGGAGGAATATCAATTGGACAGGCTCCGTCCAGACTGGATGGACAGACAGACACAAACACACGTGTGTGCGCGTACACACACAGACACACACGCACACACCTTTGCTCACCACCCACACACACATCCCTGCTGTGTCCGCTCTACTTACCGGTCCCGGATGCCAGAAAATGTGCAATTGTTGTCATGGCAGCAGTGTGTGTGTGTAAAGGTCAGGGGTCCCGACGGGTGCAGCTGATGTCAGAGACGGAACAGGAGCGGTGTCCTTGACGACAGCCTGGCGACTATAATAGTTGTGAACCTGCAGGAATGAGCTGTCATGTGATACCCCTTCCTCCGCTCCTCTTCCCGTCCATGGAAACACGCACGCTCACACACACGTATGCAGCGTCAGCAGGGAGAACCCTTTGGAAACAATGCGTGGTCTGTGATGCGGAGATTTGGGACCTGAGGAGGGGGACCTAGATGAGTCCTAAGGAGCCACAAACCTGGGCATGAAGAGAGACCACAGAGCTCTTAGGACAGACAGACATGTCACATCCATCACATCGACCAATCAGAATTAGAAAGGGGTAAAGCAATATGTCAAAATCAGAGGGCAAACTGTAGCTATTAGCAGTCCTGTCCTTTCAGATCTAAACAACTCTTTATTAGTCCTCTCGCCGTTTACATAACAGATCAGTAACATCAAACTGAACTTAACGAAACTTAAATTTGCCATTTTGCAGATGCTTTTATCCAAAGCGACTTACAGTCATATGTGCATACATTTCACGTCCGGGTGGTCCGGGGAACCCACCATCCTGCCGTGCATACATTTCACGTCCGGGTGGTCCGGGGAACCCACCATCCTGCTGTGCATACATTTCACGTCCGGGTGGTCCAGGTGGTCCGGGGAACCCACCATCCTGCCGTGCATACATTTCACATCCGGGTGGTCCGGGGAACCCACCATCCTGCTGTGCATACACTTCACGTCCGGGTGGTCCGGGAAACCCACCATCCTGCCGTGCATACATTTCACGTCCGGTTTGTCCGGGGAACCCACCATCCTGCCGTGCATACATTTCACGTCCGGGTGGTCCGGGTGGTCCGGGGAACCCACCATCCTGCCGTGCATACATTTCACGTCCGGGTGGTCCGGGGAACCCACCATCCTGCCGTGCATACATTTTACGTCCGGGTGGTCATGGGAACCCACCATCCTGCCGTGCATACATTTCACGTCCGGGTGGTCCGGGGAACCCACCATCCTGCCGTGCATACATTTTACGTCTGGGTGGTCATGGGAACCCACCATCCTGCCGTGCATACATGTAACGTCCGGGTGGTCCGGGGAACCCACCATCCTCCCGTGCATACATTTCACGTCCGGGTGGTCCCAGGAACCCACCATCCTGCCATGCATACATTTACGTCCGGGTGGTCCGGGGAACCCGCCGTGCATACATTTCACGTCCGGGTGGTCCGGGGAACCCACCATCCTCCCATGCATACATTTCACGTCCGGGTGGTCCCAGGTACCCACCATCCTGCCGTGCATACATTTTACGTCCGGGTGGTCCGGGGAACCCGCCGTGCATACATTTTACGTCCGGGTGGTCCCAGGAACCCACCATCCTGCCGTGCATACATTTTACGTCCGGGTGGTCCGGGGAACCCACCATCCTGCCGTGCATACATTTCACGTCCGGGTGGTCATGGGAACCCACCATCCTGCCGTGCATACATTTCACGTCCGGGTGGTCCGGGGAACCCACCATCCTGCCGTGCATACATTTTATGTCCGGGTGGTCATGGGAACCCACCATCCTGCCGTGCATACATGTAACGTCCGGGTGGTCCGGGGAACCCACCATCCTCCCGTGCATACATTTCACGTCCGGGTGGTCCCAGGAACCCACCATCCTGCCGTGCATACATTTCACGTCTGGGT
This sequence comes from Oncorhynchus nerka, assembly GCF_034236695.1. Lineage (NCBI taxonomy): Eukaryota > Metazoa > Chordata > Actinopteri > Salmoniformes > Salmonidae > Oncorhynchus > Oncorhynchus nerka. The sequence goes on from NC_088415.1 coordinate 57,249,690, forward strand.
GGTCCCAGGAACCCACCATCCTGCCGTGCATACATTTCACGTCCGGGTGGTCCGGGGAACCCGCCTTGCATACATTTCACGTCCGGGTGGTCCGGGGAACCCACCATCCTGACGTTGCTTGAAGCATGGTCTACCAACTGACTGTTCCAGTGTTCATTTGGGTCAACAATAGCCATTGTCAACGACATATTCTTCCTGACAAAAACTAATGAAGATAAGGAGACCAGATGTCCTGAAAAAATAAACGATAACCATTACACATTTCTTTTCAGTTAGTTAATGAAAATGTAACGAGACGAGAATTCTGCTATTTTAACAATCCTAACGCAATGGTAACCCAAGAGAACAAAATAATTTTTTTAATATATTACAAGTATACTGAAATATACTTAAATATAATACAAATGTATATAATATACTTCAAATACGAGTATACTTTTCTAGTATACCTTAAAAGGGAATTTCATCCTGGCTCTGCCACGGCATATAGTCATTACTATATTTACAACATTACGTTTTTGTCATAAACGCCACCTTTATCCATACCACAAGCGAGAACTAGCATGTTTTCATTTCACTGGTAGAATCGTGAAATTTCGACTTCTTGTGTATTTTCTGCTCATAGTGAACCCCAAGGTCCGGCATTCATAGTGATTCCAGCTACCTCCCCCTAAGGTAGATGGGGCGTGCCACAAACTTGGATGATGGCATCGTGTACTTCGAAAAAACAACACACAGCAATCTCAGAACTTCTGTAGGCATGATTTTTTTTTACAATATTATATTTTCACTACCGTTTTTCATTATGCATGTGTGGTGTTCTGTTCTGTGCCTGGCTGTGCTATTTACAAACAATGCGCAAAAGTGAATTATCTTTCACTATTCTACATACCAGAGATGTACCTTGATGCTGCCAGTGGGAATATCAGAGGGATTTTCATACTGAACTGATAGTGGTGTGGGGGTGGGTGGGGTTATATCCTTCCTGTTTGGCCCTATCCGGGGGTGTCCTCGGATGGGGCCACAGTGTCTCCTGACCCCTCCTGTCTCACCCTCCAGTATTTATGCTGCAGTAGTTTATGTGTCGGGGGGCTAGGGTCAGTTTGTTATATCTGGAGTACTTCTCCTGTCCTATTCGGTGTCCTGTGTGAATCTGTGTGCGTTCTCTAATTCTCTCCTTCTCTCTTTCTTTCTCTCTCTCGGAGGACCTGAGCCCTAGGACCATGCCCCAGGACTACCTGACATGATGACTCCTTGCTGTCCCCAGTCCACCTGACCGTGCTGCTGCTCCAGTTTCAACTGTTCTGCCTTATTATTATTCAACCATGCTGGTCATTTATGAACATTTGAACATCTTGGCCATGTTCTGTTATAATCTCCACCCGACACAGCCAGAAGATGACTGGTCACCCCACATAGCCTGGTTCCTCTCTAGGTTTCTTCCTAGGTTTTGGCCTTTCTAGGGAGTTTTTCCTAGCCACCGTGCTTCTACACCTGCATTGCTTGCTGTTTGGGGTTTTAGGCTGGGTTTCTGTACAGCACTTTGAGATATCAGCTGATGTACGAAGGGCTATATAAATACATTTGATTTGATTTGATGGGGAATCCATTTCAAAAACAGCTGAGAAGTTATGTGACACCATCAATTGTTTTCCTTCGCAACAAAGAGAAGATTCTCGATTAGATGTAACCTAACGTTAGCTAGCTTGCTAGCCTAGCTGGACTACCTAGGTAATTTAGCTGTCCGGGTGGTCCGGGGAACGCCCTGGTCTTAGTATTTTGTGTTTTCTTTATTATTTTGGTCAGGCCAGGGTGTGACATGGGTTATTTATGTGGTGTGTTTTGTCTTGGGGTTTTTGTAGGTAATGGGATTGTGGTATAGTAGAGTTGTCTAGGTAAGTCTATGGTTGCCTAGAGTGGTTCTCAATCAGAAGCAGGTGTTTATCGTTGTCTCTGATTGGGAACCATATTTAGGCAGCCATATTCTTTGAGTGTTTCGTGGGTGGTTGTTACTGTCTCTGTGTTTGTTTGCACCAGATAAGGCTGTTTAGCTTTTTCACGGTTATTGTTTTTGTATACTGTTTGTGTTTTCATCTTTTTTAAAGATGTATACAAATAACCACGCTGCATTTTGGTCCGATCCCTGCTACACCTCCTCTTAAGAGGAAGAGGAGAAAGAAAACATTAGCTAGCTAAAGTTAGTCCTATATTAAACTCTGAAAGCAATCAGCTAAATCATATAGCTATATTTTGTTGGTGTACACACTGTCAATTGTATCCATGCTATGCTATCTATGCTATGGTAGTCAGTTTTAAACTTCAGCAGAGTAAACATGTGTATTTGGTTGTAGGTGGTACAAAATCTGATTCCACCAACATGTGCTTCCAACCCCTAGCTCTGCACAAGGTGACTTTAAGTTGGCAAAAATATTTACAAGCTGACACCTAAGATAGATGAATTTACAGTAAGCTTGGCATAAACATGAATTGGGTAGTGTTTGTATGGTTTGTGTTATGGGGTTACAGATGGTTAGAGGTAGCCTGAGGACCACAGAGTACTTCCCAGACCATGTAATCAATTTAGTCTACCCCTCTTCTCTTTTTACCCTTTCTCTTTGTAAAACTCAGGTTATCTGGAGTCATTCCACAGTACCCTGCTGAAAAATACCCCAAAGTGGCGGCATTTTGGGTACACAATGTAGAATATAGTAAAAATTAAGAAAAAACCTTGAATGAGTAGGTGTGTCCAAACTTTTGACCGGTACTGTACATACATTCATACATATAAATGCATATACGGTTTTACTGAATAAACAAGTTGTAGGTGTGACGAGGGCTTGGTCACTCAATGGCCAATCAATGCGTTCCATGGCCTTAATACTGCATGTGGTTGTCTCAAGTTCAGTAGACTACTGACAGCATAGGCTACAGTTACGAGTAATAGCAACAGTAAAAAAAAATAACATCCAGTGTTTTCTCAATAGCCTATTGGCAGTTAACATTGTTGTGATTGGCTTCAATGAGCATAGCCTACATGTCTTTACACATCGCACTACTCATAAAAAAATACAGGCTCCCTTAAATTGTATTGTATGTGTGAGGCATGTTCACAATAAGCTAAATGTCGTCTAGGCTTACTGTTGATACTGCATTATAGGACTTAATCATTTCAATAGAATTGGAGGAGCCCATATTTTCTTGACCGGATGAGAGGCACTCTTTAGAGATGGGGATAGATACTTGATCAAGCGAAATGAAGTATGCAGGTAGACATACAGTATGTGTGCAGTATATTTTCAGTTCAAGGCAATCTGAATAGACCATAAAACACCTTTTATGGATAGGCTACTTTGAAAGGCCAGGATTAAAACAGACACAACGCATTGCTGTTGAACCAGTCTTCATCATAGTAGCCTAGGCCCTAAGGTAAGGGTAGCCTATGGAGTGTTTGGTTTTTACTCATCTGAAATGGAAAACAAGCAATCTGTATATTTCTAAATAGGATGGGGTCATATACATGTATCATTAAGCATGACCTCATAAATAGCTTCTCTCTTTCCATGGTGCTGTGTGCACTGCACATGCAGGCCTAAACGTGCAAATAATATGTCTCTTGTATTGTTGTCTACAGTATGTGCAAAGCAGATTCTCAAAGAAATGTGTGGTTTGGTATGGCATTATAGGAGGATTGAATAGTTTGGAGCTGTCTTTGGTAATCAGACAGGAGACACATGGAAATGGATAGCCTACTTGAAGAAGCTAAAGGAGGTATGCAGGTATGTTAATTGTGAATCATGAAAAAGCACAGGGGGCAAAATCTTCAAAGCATTCTCAGTAGACCTTATAAACCCTTTTATTCATAGGCTACTTGGCTAATGTCCAGGATAAAAAGTGCAACTGCTGAACCATCCTTGATTAACGGGAGGCTATGCTTGTTTTTTAAAATCAAATTACATTTACATTTTACATTACATTTAAGTCATTTAGCAGACGCTCTTATCCAGAGCGACTTACAAATTGGTGCGTTCACCTTAAGACATCCAGTGGAACAGCCACTTTACAATAGTGCATCTAAATCTTTTAAGGGGGGGGGGGGTGAGAAGGATTACTTTATCCTATCCTAGGTATTCCTGAAAGAGGTGGGGTTTCAGGTGTCTCCGGAAGGTGGTGATTGACTCCGCTGTCCTGGCGTCGTGAGGGAGTTTGTTCCACCATTGGGGGGCCAGAGCAGCGAACAGTTTTGACTGGGCTGGGCGGGAACTGTACTTCCTCAGTGGTAGGGAGGCGAGCAGGCCAGAGGTGGATGAACGCAGTGCCCTTGTTTGGGTGTAGGGCCTGATCAGAGCCTGAAGGTACTGAGGTGCCGTTCCCCTCACAGCTCCGTAGGCAAGCACCATGGTCTTGTAGCGGATGCGAGCTTCAACTGTTCAAAATTAAACAATGTGTTTCTAAATATGAGATTCACTGGCACAATAGCCTCTCAAAACCCATGCCATTATCAACTGTGATACCATTAAGACCTGCTTTTTTGGGGGTTCTTCAAATATCCCATTAGCACTGCATGAAATTGTCATTTTGCCACTTTTTTTTTAAGGACACACCTCACATTTTGCCACCCCTCTCTATTCAGCGTAAGCGAGCTGATATTAGACAGGTATACTGCAGAATAGGCATTAGGGTTGGAAAATGCCACTGAGCCCGTTTTTACATGACAAAATTGCTAACTAACGTGCGTTTGATCCTTGCGCCTCCTTAGCGGCAGCCAAAAATAGAGCCTATCCATTTGACCTGAAGCTTCTAAGCATGCAAGCCTTAACATTTACTGGAATCTTCTCATTGGCAGAATGAAAGTCTCTAACCTAAATTAGATTTAGAAACGATAATGCTCATAGTGGCCATTTTTTGCTTTGATCACAACAGAAGCTCTATTTTGTCCACACTTTTTCATCCGCTCTCGCAGTCCGCAAATATGGGTTGCAGTGACTTTCTCCCGGATGGAAAAACTAATGCTATTTGCTGAATATTAGGAGTACAGCAATTATTATGGGATTTTTGGAAAGCTCAGAATATCCCCTTTTCAATTGAATTTCTGTTGTTTCCCCCACTCCGAAAGATGATGGGGAGAAAATCTGAGCTGTAAATTGTTTAACCTACAGTCAAGGGTTTGTAGTATATGCTTAGTCATGACTATATGCCACAATAGCAATGTTGCCAGTGAAGGTATAGGAGGGTATGTATACTGGTAGGTATAGTTGGACAAGACTAATTATTTAATAGAAAATGCATTGACTATATGACTAAAATAACAAGAATGACCTTGACTAAAATGAGAAGAAAAAGAAACGCACACCTATTAGGCGAGGTGCTGGCTAGCGGAGTGGAAAACTAGAAAATAAAGGGAGAGCTGCACACTAGGAGCTCAGATGCAAAAATGTAATGTCCAAAGTTTCGACAGCCAAGCTGTCTTCATCAAGGTATAATCACAAACATTGCGGGATGACTCGTTTATATAGTGTCAAAAGACACAGGTGTCTGTAATCATGGCCAAGTGTGGCCTAATATCATTGGTTAATTATCAAATATTAAAATGGCATACAAAGAACAGCATACAAACAACAAATCGATAGCATATGATCATAGATTCATTTTAGACTACACAAGCTTACAAACAATTACAATGGCAAAGTCACAATAATCAATAAGTCTACGTTGAGACCGAAGGGAGCAAGGGTCTTTAAATTAAAGATCCAGGCAGCCTCTCGTTTTAACAATAAATGATCAAGGTCACCCCCTCTCCTAGGGAGGGTGACATGTTCGATGCCAATATAACGCAGAGACGAAATCGAGTGGTTTGCTTCCAAAAAGTGGGCCGCAACTGGTGACTAAAATTAGAACTAAAATTGTGTGAAGTTTTAGTCGACTAATAACAACAAAAACTAAGAAGGATGGAATAACTCAAATGTGACTAAGACTAAAAGCTGTTTTATTCAAAAGACTAAGACTAAAACTAAATCTAAAATAGCTGCCAAAAATCAACACTGGACCGTAGTCACATTGGGCTCTATAGAGACACCATTCAGACTTTGGACAATGCTATCAATCAATCAAATGTCTTTTTATAAAGCCCTTTTTACATCAGCAGTGCTTTACAGATACCCAGTCTAAAATCCCAAAGAGCAGGCAATGCCGAGGCAGAAGCACAGTGGCTATGAAAAGTTATTGTCACGACTCCCACCGAAGTTGGCTCCCCTGCCTGTTCGGGCGACGCTCGGCGCTCGTCGTCGCCGGTCTACTAGCTGCCACCGATCCCCTTTTCATTTTCTGTTTGTTTGGTCTTATTGGTTGCACCTGTCTCTTATTTTGTTTCTTGATTCATGCCTATTTAAGCCTGTTAGGCTCGCCTGTTTTTCTGTTAGTCAGGTTGTGCGTGTTGTGTTCCTGTCCGGTTGTGCCCTGTGTTGGGTTGGACTATTTTCTATCGATTTTTCGCCCGTTGCTTTGGGCGTTCGTTTTGGGAATCCTAATAAAGCCGGTTTCCCCAGTATCCTCTGCTCTCTGCATTTGACTCTGCACCCACCACTCCAGGCGTCTGTGACAATTATGAATAAAGTGTTACCAATAACAGTGATTTCAAGCATCAAAAAACAGATGCCTGAAAGTCGTTTTTTTTCCTTTTCCGCTCAGATGAAAAAACTGTACAATAACTATGGATGAAGGTGACAGAACATATATGTGCTGGTCCTCTCACTGTTGCAAATGTCATACAGAGAGTCATCAGAGTTCAGACTGTGTTTGTCATGCTGATCTCCAGAACACAGACACACACACACACAACACGCAGTCGTGTTTAACTAACCTTGCGGGGACACACAATTGATTCCCATTCAAAATCCCATTTTCTTTAACCCCTAACGCTACCACTAAACTTAACCTTAACACAAACACCTAACATGAATCCTAAACCTAACCCTAACTCCAAACCCTTAACCTAACCTCTGATTCAGAGGGGTTTGGTAAAATGCAGAAGACACATTTCAGTTGAATGCATTCAGATGTACAACTGACTAGGTATCCCCCTTTCCCCTTAACCTTTAACCCCTAAACCCTGGCTCATTTAGCTTTCTTACACCAGAGTGCCCCAAAACACACACAAACACTTTTCCTCACTCTCTCTGTCTGATTTTCCTCTCACCCATTATTTGATTTCTCTCTGCCTATTGCATCTCCCCGACCCGTCACACAAAAGTATCACTAAATTCCATTATAATAATCATGACCAGTCCCATCCTCTTCCTTCCTCTCTAATAGACCTGTCCTCTTTAAAGGTTGTAAGGGTTGGTGTCAATTCCATTTCAATTCCATTCAAGTCAGAAAGTAGGCAGTAATTACAATTACTATTCTCTTCAATGATTTTCAACTAGGGAAATGTAGAGTTGGTTTACTTTCTGAATTGACTGGAATTGACCCCAATCCCTGCTTTGTATGCTGCTCCTAAATGAGATAGAACTGTGTTCAGAAGAGATTCCTGATGTCTACCACCACACACCAGAGGAGTGAGTCATAGAGGGCCTGGTATAAATACCTTAGGTTGGATGAGGTGACATACTATAGGTGTTGTTTGAAGTGTGAGGGTGATAACGAGATCAGCAATTAAAATACGCACACCCTTTCTCTTTTACGCGCACACACACGCGTGCACACACACACGCACATACACACACACACACACACGCACATACACAGACACATGCACCTTGCATATACACCACACACATACACCCATCTGGAAGGCATTGTTGAATTGGTTGTAGAAGTGAAGTGGCAACGAGCATCAGTCACAGGTTTAAAATGGAGGTGCTGCAGATTCCAATGTGCTACCTGAACTAGCGGTGCAAAAAACCCTTCTCTGTCACTCACACACACACACACACACGCACACGCACACACACCCAACCCCCTGCCCCTCCTACCAGCTCTCAGCTTTGTCCTTGCCTATTTTTTTCCACCACACCACACCAAACTGAGCTAAGCCTGGTAGTTCCCCCAGAGCAGAGTCAGAGGAGAGGAGAGGAGTGGAGAGGATGTAGCTGTACAGACTACAGAGCCAGCTATGCACCAGACCAGACAACCTCCTGGTGTTTATTAATCACTGAGAGTAGACTTAGTGCAGTTCAGTTCACTGCAGTCAGAACAGAACAGCAGGGATGGCCTAACGTTACAGTACACCTCCACTCCCCTTCCTGTAACACAGTTTCACTCTTTACCCTCTATTTACCTCTCTTAATTAAAGACCACCTCTCTCTCTCTCTCTCTCCCTGTCTGACCCACCAACCTACCAGATCAGATGACCTCCAGGAGGGGAGGGCTTAACCCTAGTTAATGAACAGATCTTTAGATGATCTGTCACGGGGAAGCCTGGCCTGCCTGTAATGATTGGAGCCGTCGATGATTCTGCGTCAGCAAGGCTGACAGTCAGGGTCACACACACCACACCGCCCCTGTGTGTGTGTGGATGTGTGTGTGTCCAGCATGATGCAGTCAAAGTTTGTGTGTGTGTGCGCGCATGCGCATGCATGTCACGTCTTCTTTAAGTACACAGGGTGACACGGCCAAAGTGCAGAAACAGTGCGTCAGGGATTCTTTTAAAGTTTGGGACTTCAAGGGACTTTGAGGAAGCGTGTGTGTGTGTGTTTTGGGGTAGTGTGTGCCAGTAATTGTTTAAAGCACATTAGGTGTGTGTGTGTGTGTGTGTGTGTGTGTGTGTGTGTGTGTGTGTGTGTGTGTGTGTTTGATTAAGGTAATGTGTTTTTGGCAGAGGCTGTAGTAGAAAGACCGTTAGAGAGATCTCTCACTCTTTTACATTGGCTCAACTGTGACGCCCTTCAGTGTCCCCATAGCCATACATATGAATGCCTTACATTGGCTGCCTCTAGGCTCTTCTATAATACAGTAGTGTTGTGTTGTCGAACATAGAGCTAGTGGTGGAGACTACTCCCAATCCTCCCTGCCTCCCATCCCTATCCACTACACGCACAAAACCATGCACGCACATATACACACCTCCCTGCCTCCCATCCCTTCCTCCTAACATAAACCATGTGACGGTTAGATGGTTTAACTGAATGCATGTTTTAATCAACCTACAGTATGCCATTGATTCCTCTGGTCTTCAGAGCAATGTGATGGTGTGTTTTATGACTTCCTGCTCACGTTTCCATGGTGTTTTATTGATTAGGCTTAACTGATCAGGAAACTGATGATTGCCTCTCCCCTCTGCTCTCCTCCCCTCTCTCCTCTCCCAGGTTCTGGTAACAGCTCTATGAGCAATGACATGCGCTGGCTACCACTCCATAACCAACAGACTACCCCTCTGTGTGCGTCGACACCATATGTGCCAGGCACGATGCCATATGCCCGGGCATGACCTGACACCAGATAGACAAGCGCCAACTCTCCTTCCCAGACGCCTCGTATAACGTGGTCCTGGAGAAGGGCACCTTGGACGCCATGCTGGTAGAGCAGAAGGACCCCTGGAAGGTGTCCTCGGAGGTGTCCTTATTGCCCAGGTGCTGAAGGAGTTACGAGGAACTGTACACACACACACACACACACACACACTCACAGGTTTAACAGATTTAAAAGCCTCATATCTTCATCTCCTGTCCGTGTTTTTGTATTTGTATTTATTATGGATCCCCATTAGCTGCTGCCAAGGCAGTTTATGCAATTTTAGAAACATTACAATACATTCACAGACTGCGTGCCCTCAGGCCCCTACTCCACCACTACCACATATATACAGTACTAAATCCATGTGTACGTGTGTGTATAGTGCGTATGTTATCGTGTGTGTGCATGTGTCTGTGCCTATGTTTGTGTTGCTTCACAGTCCCCGCTGTTCCAAAATGTGTTTTTATCTGTTTTTAAATCTAATTTTACTGCTCGCATGAGTTACTTGATGTGGAATAGAGTTCCTGGAGTCAAACCCAGGTTGTCTCGTTATAGTATCGGTGCACATCTTAAAGCTAGAATACTTGATGTGGAATAGAGTTCCTGGAATCAAACCCAGGTCGTCTCGTTATAGTAGAATACTTGATGTGGAATAGAGTGAATCACATCTTAAAAACTTGATGTGGAATAGAGTTAGAATACATCTTGATGTGGAATAGAGTTCCTGGAATCAAACCCAGGTTGTCTCGTTATAGTATCGGTACACATCTTAAAGCTAGAATACTTGATGTGGAATAGAGTTCCTGGAGTCAAACCCAGGTCGTCTCGTTATAGTATCGGTACACACCTTAAAGCTAGAATACTTGATGTGGAATAGAGTTCCTGGAGTCAAACCCAGGTCGTCTCGTTATAGTATCGGTACACACCTTAAAGCTAGAATACTTGATGTGGAATAGAGTTCCTGGAGTCAAACCCAGGTCGTCTCGTTATAGTATCGGTAGACACCTTAAAGCTAGAATACTTGATGTGGAATAGAGTTCCTGGAGTCAAACCCAGGTCGTCTCGTTATAGTATCGGTAGACACCTTAAAGCTAGAATCCTTAGTTGCTGCATCTATTTTTGGACGAACAAATCAATTATACTGTATATACCTGTTGATTCTTGAAGAATATAACTTATAAATGCCTCATGAGCTTTGTTCAACTGTCACACACCATCAGAGCCTAAAATATAAGTTTGTTTTAACTCCGATGTTTGTGAACAATGTAAATGTAAACAAACACTGTTTAACCTCAAAACATGGTTAATGTTGATATCATGGATGGATAGTCATTGCATCCATAGTCCTGTCTATGTATTTGAGAGTGGTTACATTTCTCCAGGCCCATCCCTCAGCTTTTTACTGAAACGGAAGCAGGGTGACCACTTTGTTATCGTTTCAATGTAGGACTCTAGCTTTAAAGGACAATGTTAGCTCACTGAGCTAAAGGCTGGCCATCTGTCACAAGACCACACAACTACAAGGTTGGACACACACACACACTCGCGGCCACGTTGCAATCAGACAACCAACCCTAGCAATGTGACTGCACTAAAACAGAGTACCATGTTCCTTCTCTCCTGGTGAGGATATCAGAGATAGTAGTCTCCTGTATTCATATGGTGTCACTAAAGCACTTCACTCTAACCAGTCAATGTGAAGCACCATTCAGAGGGTACTTTACACTGGGACGTTATGACAATCCCAGCCCTACACACACACACACACACACACACACACACACGCACACACAAAAGCACTTGATCCTGACTTACTAGAGGATTGTTGTTATGTGAGAAAAACATGTTGAAATGGAAAAGGTGGCACCTGAACTTGTCCAATAACCGTGCTGATTTGTGTTCTCTTTATAATGTTTAAGTACTATCTATCTAGATGTAATGTATATTAAAATATGCTATTACTTTATCATTGTTATGTAACTAGTGTAAAATAATATATATAATAATAGTGACATGTACAGTTTGTAAAATGCTTGTGGAATGTAGATGTAACAACAAAAGAAAACCCTGTAAAAACAATGTTTATTTCTGCCCTCCGAAGAGGGATGCCCCTCCCCTAATAAAAAAAAAAGCTAGAGTGATGAAACTCACTCAGTACATTCCTAGTAGGAAAAGACAAGAGCGAGTGTTCTTTTTTGTTGTTGTGACTTTCGGGGAAGTTTGTTCCACAATTTGAGCATGCCAGTAGCCACACGTCAGTACACTCAGTCCACAGCCCGGAGGGGTGTAGGATTACGCACATTACAGCATCTCACAACAAAGTCTAACAGCAGGTGATGCCACATCCTCCCCCTTTTCCGTTCCCCCCACCCCCAAACACACACACCACTCCACCCCCACCACCTGACCGTGTGGAACGTTCATTGGCACATCGTTGTCTTGGGCCGTCCTGAGTAAATGATACCCTCATGGTGTACAGGAAGCTGACATCTATTGTATTATATAGTTGAATATGAAACACAGGATCAGGGTCATCACTTATCAGCTGATGGACGTCCGTCCTGCCTGAGTTGACAGCAGGGGGCTGTTTCCAGAGAAATCTAGAACATGCATGCATACGTACACACACAGACACACACACACACACACACTGTTTTTATCAGAGACCTGAGTCATTGGCCTGTCTGTTCAGACCGCATGCAAATTAAGGAGTATGAAACGGAGGACTGGGAGAACAGATGGGAGATTGTCATCCTCTCCTGTTTCAGACAACCTTCCTCTGGACTCAGTCACTCACAGGGCCTGTTTCCACCTGCCCAGATTAGAATGGTCCAGTCAGAATAATAAACCTGTTTTTGATCGCTTCCCCCCTCGCTTCCTCACTCACCTCCTCTCTCACACTCCCTCTGACCTGCCTCAGCTCTCCCTACTCTCTCACCTTCCCCCGTTCCACTTTTTCATTCCTTCTCTCACCTCCTCTCTCAGCTTCTTTCCTCCTTCACATTTATTTACTACCTCTCTCACCCCCCTACTCTTCTTACATGCCTCTGAGTCGTGTGTGTGTCTGTGTGTGTTTGTTTCTTCCTCTGTGTACTTGTGTATGTGGTGTGTCATTTGAGCAGGGTTAGTGAAGGTGCTGTGCACTTCTCTGCTCCTCTCCACATCATGCCTCCCTGTCTGTCTCTTTCTTTTTGTTTTCTCTCTCGCCGCTAGCTCTACCATCACTCTGCAGCACCACAGCTGTCACAATTCAACCCAAATGTGTGTGTGTGTGTGTACTTGTGAAAGCTTGGTAATTAGTGTGTATATTCCTGTGTGTGTATGCTGTGTGTTTGTGTTATTGTGTGCATACATGGGGGCGGAAGTGTGTGTGGGTGGCTGTATAGAATGTGCTTTGATCATGGTGGAGCAAACACCCCTCATTAAGAGCGGGGGGTGAGAGAGAAAGCGAGGGAGTGAAAGATGGAGGGAGACAGGTGGACATTGTCAAAGAGGGGAGAGAATCACCAGAAATGGTAAAGAGAGAAAGGGAGAAGAGATGTCAAGAGACGGAGAGGGGGGATGTCAAGGGCGGTTGAGGAAAACACGTAAAGGATGATAGAGAGAAGAGCAAAGCCTAAGATGGAGATGGGAAGAGAGGGAAAGGATAGATGGAAGAGCATATGTGCAATAGCAAAGATACCTATTCCTGAAAGAGAATATGCACATCACAGGGACTCAGTGAGAGACCCCCAAAGAAGACTCTCATACCATACTGACACTCACTCAGTATGGTTTGAGGGAGAGACAGAGAGATGGAGGGAGAGAGAAAAGAGAGAGAGAGAGAGAGCGTGGGAGAGTTAGAGGGCAAAGAGTGATACTGTGTGACAAAGAGGAGGCTGCAGACAGGGAAAAAGAGAGAGACAGAGAGAGAGAGAGAGCGAGAGAGTGAAAGAGAGAGAGAGCGAGTGGGAGACAGAAACCAAGACTGACAGAAAGCTAATGAGCAGTGAGCCAGTGTGATATGGAGGGGAGGAAGGTAGCAAGGGAGAGAGGGAGGGAGAGAGGGAGCTCAGCACACTTTCATCTAGAGTCTGCTTTGAGAATGTTTCATCATAAAAGCAAAAATAATCTTAAAAGGAAAAAAGGGGAAACTCTCTTGGAAATTCACAAAATGGCGTCAGCAAGAGAGCGGGCAAAACAGAATAGACTATACCAGCAAAGGAAAAAAAGACGGAGGGATCCAGAGAAATTAAATGGGATGAAGAGATGGGGATATAGAAAAAGCTATGCTGTCCCAATAGTCTTAACAAGCTTCAGCTCCTCATCTCCCTCTCTTCATGACCACTGGTCAAACAACATGGTTCAAATATACACTATATATACAAAAGTATGTGGACACCCCTTCAAATGAGTGGATTTGGATATTTCAGCCACACCCGTTGCTGACACGTGTATAAAATCGAGCACACAGCTATGCAATCTCCATAGACAAACATTGGCAGTAGAATGGCCTTACTGAAGAGCTCAGTGACTTTCAACGTGGCACCGTCATAGGACGCGAAGGATTTACTGCCAGTAAATCTTACTTACATACCGGACAAGGGTCCAAATCCCCGTCATTCACATGAAGAATACAGGGGACGAAGGTCAAGGTGCCTTGTGAGAATTCGTTGGCGAGTCGGTAACAAGCTTCTACCATCTGTCCTATTGGACAATGTGCAATCATTGGAGAATATACTGGATGAGCTCCATTCAAGACTATCCTACTAACGGGACATTAAAAACTGTAATATCTTATCTTTCACCGAGTCGTGGCTGAACTACGGATAACATACATCTGGCTGGGTTTTCCGTTCATTGGCAAAATAGAACAGCTGCCCCCGGTAAGACAAGGGGTGGCGGTCTATTTCTATTTGTCAATAACAACTGGTGCGTGAAATCTCTGAGGTAGAGAATCTCATGATAAGCTGCAAACCACACTATTTACCAAGAGAGTTTTTATCTATATTTATCGTAGCTGCCCATTTACCACCACAAACCGATGCTGGCACTAAGACCGCATTCAACGAGCTGTATAAGTAGCAAACAAGAAAATGCTAATCTAGAGGCGGCCCTAGTGGCCGGGGACTTTAATGCAAGGAAACTTAAATCCGTTTTACCTCATTTCTTCCAGCATGTTACATGTGCAACCAGAGGTAAAAAAAAACTCCAGACCACCTTTACTCCACACACAGAGATGCGTACAAAGCTCTACCTCGCCCTCCATTTGGCAAATCTGACCATAATTCAATCCTCCTGATTCCTGATTACAAGGAAAAACTAAAGCAGGAAATACCAGTGACTCACTCAATACGGAAGTGGTCAGATGACGCAGATGCTACGCTACAGTACTGTTTTGCACAGACTGGAACATGTTCTGGGATTCATCCAATGGCATTGAGGAGTATACCACCTCAGTCACCGGCTTCATAAATAAGTGCATCAACGACGTCATTCCCACAGTGACCGTACGTACATACCCCAACCAGAAGCCATGGATTACAGGAAAGATCCGCACTGAGATAAAGGGTAGAGCTGCGACTTTAAAGGACTCATATAATAAATCCCGCTATGCCCTCTGACGAACCATCAAACAGGTAAAGCATTGATACAGGACAAAGATTGAATCATACTACACCGGCTCCGACGCTCGCAAACTAATATGGACTACAAAGGGAAGCCCAGCCGCAAGCTGCCCAGTGACATGAGCCTACCAGACGAGCTAAATGACTTCTATGCGTGCTTGCCTCGATGAGAGTGTTGTGGAAATTCTACACAGGGACACTCAAAGTCAATCTTAAATGAATCAATGTTTTATTAACAGTTAAATGAAGAGGTTCCAACAAACTTGATGCACCATAGTACACATCTGTCAGGAGCTCCCTTGGGGCAGTCCCATTAATTCTCTTATATACTTACACCGACAAGTTATGTTTGCATGATTTAGCTTATTAATTATTCATAATTAATTCATAATTAACATTTTGATTCATGCATGTGACAACAAATACCTCACAAGGCTTCTTCTCTCCAAGCTGAAACCTTGGAGAGAAGATGTCCCTTTGTTCTCAAAACAACATTCTGGGCATACTGCCATATTGCAGATACTGATAGTCAGGATTGGTTCAATCAGTCACTTGCATGTACACAGAAATAGGTTACTTGAAAAGACATATCACATTTACATAAGTATTCAGACCTTTACTCAGTACTTTGTCGAAGCACCTTTGGCAGCGATTACAGCCTCAAGTCTTGTGTATGACATTACTTGGCGCACCCTAATTTGGGAAGTTTCTTCTCTGCAGATCCTCTCAAGCTCTGTCATGTTGGATGGGGAGCGTCGGTGCACAGCTAGTTTTAAGTCTCGCCAGAGATGTTCGATCAGGTTCAAGTCCGGACTCTGGCTGGGTCACTCAAGGATATTCAGAGACTTGTCCCAAAGTCACTCCTACTTTGTCTTGGCTGTGTGCTTGGGGTTATTGTCCCGTTGGAAGGTGAACTTTCACCCCAGTCTGAGGTCCTGAGCGCTCTGGAGCAGGTTTACATCAAAGATCTCTCCGTGCTTTGCTCCGTTCATCTTTCCCTTGATCTTGACTAGTCTCCTAGTCCCTGCCGCTGAAAAACATCCCCAAAGCATGATGCTGCCACCTCCATGCTACAACGTAGGGATTGTGTCAGATTTCCTCCAGACGTGACGCTTTGCATTCAGGTCAAAGAGTTCAACCTTGGTTTTTATCAGACCAGAGAATCTTGTTGCTCATGTGCCAAGAGTCCTTTAGAAGCCTTTTGGCAAACTCCAACTGGGCTGTCATGTCGTTTTTCCTGAGGAGTGGCTTCTGTCTGGCCAGTCTACCATAAAGGCCTGAACAGTGGAGTGCTGCAGAGTGGGTTGTCCTTCTGAAAGGTTCTCCCATCTCCACAGAGGAACTCTGGAGCTCTGTCAGTGACCATCAGGGTCTTGGTCACCTCCTTGACCAAGGCCCTTCTCCTTTGATTTCTCAGGCTTTGAGTCTCGCTGGTTCCAAACTTCTTCCATTTAAAGAATGATGGAGGCCACTGTTTTCTTGGGGACCTTCAATGATGCAGACATTTTTTTGGTACCATTCCACAGATTTGTGCCTTGACACAATCCTGTCTTGGTGCTCTACGGACAATTCCTTCAACCTCATAGCTTGGTTTTTAACCTTCATTTAACTAGGCAAGTCAGTTAAGAACAAATTCTTATTTACAGTGACAGCCTACCGGGAAACAGTGGGATAGCTGCCTTGTTCAGGTGCAGAACGACAGATGTTTACCTTGTCAGTGAGGGGATTCGATCCAGCAACCTTTTGGTTACTGACCCAGCACTCTAACCACTAGGCTACTGTTATCTGTGGGACCTTATATAGACAGGTGTGTGCATTTCCAAATCATGTCCAATCAATTGAATTTACCATAGGTGGACTCCGATCAAGTTGTAGAAACATCTCAAGGATGATCAATGGAAACAGGATGCACCTGAGCTCAATTTCGACTCTCATAGTAAAGAGTCTGAATACTTATCTAAATAAGGTATTTCAGTTTTTTATTTTTAATACATTTGCAAAAAACCTGTTTTCATTATCGAGTATTGTTTGCAGATTGATTTTGTTTTCTCCATTTCAGAAGAAGGCTGTAGAGTAACAAAATGTTGAAAAGGGGAAGGGGTCTGAATACTTTCCGAACGCCCTGTATATTGTGCAAGTAAAAAGAGCTTAGGCCTATGATACGAATTATATGGAGGATGGACTGTTCTTGTTTGTTAATGAAGTAGGAGGTGAATGTGTGTTTTTATTCCCTTGAGACATATAAAAATAGGGAAATAAGTTCTGTTCAGGGAGAGAGCTGAGTTATTGACTTGACTGGTGGGGGTCGGACATGCATAAGACTCGGACTGGCTGGGTGGTCTGGCTGAACTTTGATATAGAAGATCTTAATAAAGACAATCAAAAATGAATTTGTTCATTTGTTAGGCTATTGTCACGACTTCCGCCGTAGTCGGTCCCTCTCCTTGTTCGGGCGGTGTTCGGAGGACGACGTCACCGACCTTCTAGCCATCACTGATCCATTTTTCATTTTCCATTGGTTTTGTCTTGTCTTCCTTCACACCTGGTTCCAATCCCATCAATTACATGTTGTGTAAAGCTGCAACACAATGTTGATTATTGAATTATCATTGATCTACTGTAGTTCAGTCTTATCAATCACTTAAACACATTTAATAAGGGTCTCTTACCTAGCTTGATGACTGTGGGCACTGTTGCTTACTTTTTGTTGTTCTACATAGAGACAGCTAGAAGGGCCATGGGTCATATTGGATTGTGTAGAAATTCAGGAAATTAGTTTTAGATGCCCCCAGAAATGTGAGGACCCTCAACCCCCCGCCAAGCTATGTCCCCCCCACTTATAAAACAAAAGTTGCGCCCCTGTGTATAGGTATGGTATTGAGTCCTCTACTGTCTTTGTGTATGTCAGCTTACCGTCTGCCAGAACAAAATGCACAGAAAGAGAGAGGGGGGGTAGTAAGACATGGATTTCATCTAAACTTGAACATTGGTTAAGTTGGTTATGTACACAATGTCTACAGACTCAATGTTACACACTCACACTCACACATACTGTATACATACACGTACTCACTGAATACACTTACCCAAACATTTTACTCTCCTATCCTTCTCACTCACTCTTTCTCTCTCTCTGTCTCATTCTCTCTCACACAGACATAGCAGAGAGAGGCCACGGCGTGCTGAGGTGTGAAATGTATTTCACAGCCTGACACGCTCCATGAATCACTCTCGCCGTTGCTATAGCAACCCTTTATGGGACATCGGCTCCGAGTAACACTTTTAATCGCTAACCTTTAGTCCGCTTTGAAGTGCTTCACGGCAGGGACATTGTCTTAAGTCCACTTGAAAGGGCCCTAAAATAAAGGAGTCTTCGGTTTTAACTCAGTATTGCAACCGTCCGTGAAACTTGGTATCATACAGTCTGAAGTTGTTCTGTTGGCAATGATGTCTGCAGACCATTTCAAACATTTATCACCTTTATCCTCCTCGGCAAGCAGAAGGAAACACAGAGAAAAACAAGGATGTGAAATTCAGACTAGCCGTTGTGTGTATGTGTGTGTGTGTGTGTGTGTGTGTGTGTGTGTGTGTGTGTGTGTGTGTGTGTGTGTGTGTATATCTGCGCACTTGTGGTGTGTGGACGTGTGTTTATGCGTGCATGTGTGTGTGAGTGTATGTGCTTTCATGGTGTATGTGCTTTCATGTTGTCTGTGTGTATGTACAGTATGTCTCTGTATCTGCGGCTTATGGGTGTACGTATGTGTGTGTACGTATGCGTGTGTTAATGTGGCTTATATGTATGCCTTGTGTTGGTACCTAAGCCAAGCATTGTGCTAGTTAATGAACAGATCAGAGCTACAGGGTCCTGATGGACCTCTTACGTAACACTGTCACTAATGCAACACTCCAACCTCTGGACAGAACAACCTGCACCTTCACTACCACTAACACTGTCACCCCCCCCTCTCCCCCTCTCCCCCTCTCTCTCTCTGGCTCTCTCTCTGCCGCTGTTGATCAACGAAAGGGGAGAGGGAGGTCATAGGCAGAATGAAAGAGAGAATAGGTAATCAGAGAAATTGGATGCTGGGAGGAAGAGAAGGAGATGAGGAACACTGACTCTATAGATAGACGTTATTACACAATAGTGTTACATGACCTACCCCGCTTGGAGTGTCTGGTGTGATGATGTCATACTGAACCAGTGAACCATCAAGGGACTGATTTACACCCGGGCCGGTCACCCGTGATACAAGTCTGTATCCGACATCCATCCGTGTCTAAGGACGTCAGGAGATGCCGTGGAAACCCGCTGCTAAGGGAAAAGGTCAGCTGTTACCTTCAAGTAGGTTTCCGTTTTGCTAGGGCGTTGTGGATGAGGATGATGGACAGGTGTAAGCGTCTGGTTCTGGTTCCTAAGGTTGCCTAGAAAGTTGTTTTTTTATATTTTTGTTTTAAGTCTCAAACCTTAACCCTTACCTTAACCATTCTGAGTTAATGTTTGGGATAGA
This sequence comes from Oncorhynchus nerka, assembly GCF_034236695.1. Classification (NCBI taxonomy): domain Eukaryota; kingdom Metazoa; phylum Chordata; class Actinopteri; order Salmoniformes; family Salmonidae; genus Oncorhynchus; species Oncorhynchus nerka. The sequence continues at coordinate 57,269,254 of NC_088415.1, forward strand.
TTTACAACAAAAAATCTCGAAAACAACTTTCTATTGCTGGATTTGAAGATGCAACCTCTGGCACCGGAGGCAGGTGCTTATGAAGGTACCAGCTCTGGTGGACGGTTTTCAACGTCATCTCTTGGATGCGCGTAAGCATCTGCCTCTAGTGCCAAAGCTTGCATGTTCGAATCTAGCGATAGAAAGTTGTTTTGGCACCAGACATATGCTTACGCACATCTGCCATCCCTGTCCACAAAAGCCTAGCAGAAGCCTACTTGAAGGAAACAGTGCTCACTGATGCCCCTAGTGGCTGGTTTCTAAGTTATCTGCTGATTTCCTCAGACATGGATGGACATCCAAAACTGACTTGTATCATGGGTGAAATGGCCATGTGTGTGTGTGTGTGTGTGTGTGTGTGTATTACTATCCTCGTGAGTCCCGGAAAACCCCACAAGTCCCCACGAGAATAGTAGAGATTCTCCCTCATGGGGAAATTTCCCGCGTCCCATGAGGACAAATACGTTTTGAAGCCTAGGGGTTATGCTTAGGGTCACAATTAGGTTAGGGTTACAATTAGGTTAGGGGTTACAATTAGGTTAGGGTTACAATTAGGTTAGGGGTTAAGATTAGGTTAGGGGTTAATGTTAAGGTTAGGTTAGGGGTTACAATTAGGTTAGGGGTTAATGTTAAGGTTAGTTTAGGGGTTACAATTAGGTTAGGGGTTAATGTTAAGGTTAGGTTAGGGTTACAATTAGGCTTAGGGTTACAATTTGGTTAGGTTTACATTTAGGTTAGGGGTTAAGGTTAAGTTTAGGTTAGGGTTACAATCAGGCTTAGGGTTACAATTAGGTTAGGGTTTCAATTAGGTTAGGGTTACAATTGGGTTAGGGTTACAATTAGGCTGAGGGTTACAATTAGGTTAGGGTTTCAATTAGGTTAGGGGTTAAGGTTAAGGTTAGGTTTAGGGTTACAATTAGGGTTAGGGGTTAAGGTTAAGGTTAAGGTTAGGTTAGGGTTACAATTAGGTTAGGGTTTACAATTAGGTTAGGGGTTAAGGTTAAGGTTAGGTTAGGGTTACAATTAGGCTTAGGGTCACAATTAGGGTTATGGTTACACCTAGGGTTAGGGTTACAATTAGGTTAGGGGTTAAGGTTAAGGTTAGGTTAGGGTTACAATTAGGTTAGGGTTACAATTAGGTTAGGGTTACAATTAGGGTAGGTGTTAAGGTTAAGGTTAGGGTTACAATTAGGTTAGGGTTACAATTAGGTTAGGGGTTACAATTAGGTTAGGGGTTAAGATTAGGTTAGGGGTTACAATTAGGTTAGGGGTTAAGATTAGGTTAGGGGTTACAATTAGGTTAGGGGTTAAGATTAGGTTAGGGGTTAAGATTAGGTTAGGGGTTAAGGTTAAGGTTAGGTTAGGGTTACAATTAGGTTAGGGGTTACAATTAGGTTAGGGGTTACAATTAGGTTAGGGGTTAAGGTTAGGTTAGGGTTACAATTAGGTTTGGGGTTACAATTAGGTTAGGGGTTACAATTAGGTTAGGGGTTAAGATTAGGTTAGGGGTTAAGATTAGGTTAGGGGTTAAGATTAGGTTAGGGGTTAAGATTAGGTTAGGGGTTAAGATTAGGTTAGGGTTACAATTAGGTTAGGGTTACAATTAGGTTAGGGGTTACAATTAGGTTAGGGGTTAAGATTCGGTTAGGGGTTACAATTAGGTTAGGGGTTAAGGTTAGGTTAGGGTTACAATTAGGTTAGGGGTTACAATTAGGTTAGGGGTTACAATTAGGTTAGGGGTTAAGATTAGGTTAGGGGTTACAATTAGGTTAGGGGTTAAGATTAGGTTAGGGGTTAAGATTAGGTTAGGGTTACAATTAGGTTAGGGGTTAAGATTAAGGTTAGGTTTGGGGGTCAAGGTTAAGGTTAGAGAAATAAATCAAAATAAGGTTTGAAATAAATGGAAATAAATGTTATGTCCCCACAATGATAGTAAAACATTTGGTATGTGAGCTTCCTCTGCCTCTGTTTTGTTCTCTCTACAGTATGTTCCTCTGCCTCTGTGTTGTTCTCTCTACAGTATGTTCCTCTGCCTCTGTGTTGTTCTCTCTACAGTATGTTCCTCTGCCTCTGTGTTGTTCTCTCTACAGTATGTTCCTCTGCCTCTGTGTTGTTCTCTCTACAGTATGTTCCTCTGCCTCTGTGTTGTTCTCTCTACAGTATGTTCCTCTGCCTCTGTGTTGTTCTCTCTACAGTATGTTCCTCTGCCTCTGTGTTGTTCTCTCTACAGTATGTTCCTCTGCCTCTGTGTTGTTCTCTCTACAGTATGTTCCTCTGCCTCTGTGTTGTTCTCTCTACAGTATGTTCCTCTGCCTCTGTGTTGTTCTCTCTACAGTATGTTCCTCTGCCTCTGTGTTGTTCTCTCTACAGTATGTTCCTCTGCCTCTGTGTTGTTCTCTCTACAGTATGTTCCTCTGCCTCTGTGTTGTTCTCTCTACAGTATGTTCCTCTGCCTCTGTGTTGTTCTCTCTACAGTATGTTCCTCTGCCTCTGTGTTCCTCTGCCTGTGTGCATGTGTTTTCTGAGTGAATGGCGAGTCTCCCATCATCACAGTAGGAGCTCTGCCTTCCAGGTAATAGACCATAGAGATCTGGACTCAGTAGGAACCACTCAGAGAAAGAACAGGATATATCCTCTCTCGCCGAATGTATAACGTAACATGTTCATATACACACACACAGACAATAATCGGACACACACACACACACACACACACACACACACACACACACACACACACACACACACACACTTCATATGAGAGTACAGACCTTCATCAAATATTCACCATTCTGAGGGAGATTCTACCACTAATGGGATGTACATTACTTCACCTGAATACCTGAACTATACTGTATAAACTACAATAATTTGTGTAGTCAATAAAATATAATTGTGTATTATTGTATATCGTTTTGAGGCAACAAAGTTTCTATCTTGGAGTCCAGCCCCCCTTATGTTGTTATCGCATGATAGATGCTATAAGCAGTCATAACACGCACATGTCATTTTGACATAGCCTGTGGGATGGTAACTATAGATGTATGAGTGTATTAGCTATGTTATATCATGTTCTGACAAGTACAGAAGCTCCTATTCCAACACGTTCTGATATTACTACGGGAGCTCGTCCAGGACGGGTCCCTAGCGTGCTGTGTGCATTTCATACAGATCAGAGAAGATATTTGTAAACAACAGTAGGAGCGCACGCACAACCACACACACATGCAACTACACACAGGCAAGCACATACACACACACAACCCCCTCCTGTTGCTACTCAGAGCCACTGTCTGCACTCAGCTCATCTGGCCTGAGGGTTGCCAAGGCAACAGGCATCGCTAGGTGATCAGGGGCACTCGTATAGCCCAAGGTCAAGTGGGCTGCCTGGGGATAATGAATGTGTGTGTGAGAGAGGGAGATAATAGATCCCTCCATACCCTAAATCAGGGATGGGCAACTTTCATGGGGGTGGGGGTCACAAAAAAACAGAACTCATCACGATGGGCCGCAGTGGCTCGTGGGACTGCGTACCCATAACCATAGCCCACATTCAAGACTAATTTCATGCAATTCTACTCATTTTGCCATGGGGCAGAGAGAAATGTTTTCAGTTATACAGCTAATTTACTGCAATTCTACACATTTTGCCATAGGGTGGGTGGAAGCAAATGTTTGCAGTTTTTAATATGATAACTGATGATCAATGGGTCCTAACCACAGGAGGTTGGTGGCACCTTAATTGGGGAGGACGGGCTCATGGTAATGGTTGGAGCGGAATTAGTGGACGGTATCAAATACATCAAACATGGTTTCCAGGAGTTTGATGCCGTTCCATTTGCTCCGTGCCGACCATTATTATGAGCCGTCCTCCCCTCAGCTGCATCCACTGGTCCAACCCTGCTCCGTAATTCGACCATGCTTACTACACATTTAGATAGCTGGCCGCTAGACTAACTTACCAATCCAAATGTTTGCTGACAAGGGTTCATTGAGTGACTGCTTGAAGCACAAACAAATTTCAAAATTGCACTTTGTGTGTCCTATTCTTTTCAGGTATCGTGGTGGTAGAATCATGTTATGAGTTTGCTTGCTGTCGGCAGGGACTGGGGAGTTTGTCAGGATCAAAAGAAAAATTAAAAGAGCAAAGCCCGGGTACAAAGTAGAGGAAAACCCTGCTCGGTCTTCTGAAAATCCAATTCTGGATAGAGTTTAATTTTTCATCTGGACAATTACACACTTTTCAATGCCAAAAACATAGAAGGGCTATGCCAAAAGGTGTTGAGTGTTCTTGAGTGATCCAGCCTCAGTCCTGACTTAAATCTGCTTCAAAATCAGAGACAAGTTTGGAATAATGGTTTGCATCAATGACTCCCAAGCCATTTTACGGAGTTTGAGCAATTTGGACAACAACAATGGATACATGTTGCCCTAAGAATTGTGCAAAGTTGGTAGAATCTTATACAAAATGATTCACAGCTGTAATGGCTGCTGAAGGTGCTTCAAACAAGACAGCGCAAGGGGTGTGTAGAGTTTCACTAGCGTCTGTATGCATCTCTGCATATGTGTGTGTGTGTGTGTGTGTGAATATCTACAGTCTGCCATCAAGTTTTGCAGAGCTTCCTACATCCCCTAACACACACACACACACACACACACACACACACACACACACACACAGTATACTCTCATACTGTAGTTCCGGCATTAGTGAAAACATGTTTAACGTTGATAGCTTTCTCTCTTAATTTTGCCTCACCCTTTCGCTCTACTGTTCTCCACTCTTCCTTTCTCACCTCTTTCTCTGCCTTTCTCCCCTCCCTCTACCCTCTCTCACTCTCTCACTCTCTTCATTTTCTCTTCCCCACCCTTCTCGCTCACCCTCTCTCCCCCTCTCTCTCTCTCTCTTATTGTTTAATCTAGCATTAGTGTGTGTCCTAGTTGGAGAGCACAGTGCATAAATATTCTCTGTTTCCAGACAAAATCCTTATTTTCCCCATCTCAAACACACACACACACACACACACACACACACACACACATGGGTACATGGACATACAGGCTGACGTGGTCACATGCACACCGACACACATAGACATGTACGCATGCGCACTCACACAAATTTAAGGGAGAACACACATTTCATGCGGGCATGTACTGTACTGCGACACACACCAAGTCAATCCCTTAGCTCCATGTCATCTCATCTGAATACCCGATTACTGTGGGGGGGGGGGTGTTATAATGCTTCCAGATTTTCCTCCTCATCTCAAGGCATAACCCGTCAATCTGGGGCCAGGATTGGGATTATAATCTACTGGGACAAACTCTAGAGAAAAATGGTTATGCCCCATATGCTTCGCCATAGTGCTGGTCTGTTACTTTGTTCAATCCTTTTTCAAATGTTTTCTTTCTTTCAATCCTGACCTAAAATATGAGAACATCTAAAAGGACATTCCCTGTATATAACGATACATGGGCATTTAGTTTACTGTTTGTGAGGGAAACTATTGTGAACACATAATTATTTACCTGCTCTGACCAGGTGAATCCAGGTGAAAGCTATTATCCCTTATAGATGAAGGGGAGGAGACAGGTTCAAGAAGGATTCTTAAGCCTTGAGACAATTGAGACATGGATTGTGTATGTGTACCATTTAGAGGGTGAATGGGCAAGACAAAATATTTAAGTGCCTTTGAACGAGGTTTGGTAGTAGGTGCCAGGCGCACCGGTTAGAGTGTGTCAAGAACTGCAACTCTGTACCAACACCCAAAAGACAGCCAGTCAACTTGACACAACACTTTCGACACCTTGTAGAGCCCATGCCGCGAACGAATTGAGTCTGTTCTGAGGGCAGAAGGGGGTGCAATTCTATATTAGGAAGGTGTTCCTAATGTTTTGTACACTAAGTGTATACGGTCAGGTCCATAATTATTGGCATAAAGAGGAGCAAAAAGGAATGTAAACAATAAATAAAACAAATATTGAGCTATATTGTATGCTAAACAAAATGGGGCAAATATATTATTGTATTGCTCAGAGAAAAAGAAATATATATATATTTTTATTACTCTTTAAACAAATTATCTATCTGAGCAATTATATTAATATAAAATAATCAAATTTACCATTTTTTGCATACAATAAAGCTCAGTATTTGTATTTTTTCTTTTATACAGTCTATTTTGCACATTTTTATCAAGGGTGCCAATAATTATGGGCCTGACTATACAGTCGTGGCCAAAAGTTTTGAGAATGACATAAATATTAATTTTCACAAAGTTTGCTGCTTCAGTGTCTTTAGATATCTTTGTCAGATGTTACTATGGAATACTGAAGTGTAATTACAAGCATTTCACAAGTGTCAAAGGCATTTATTGACAATTACATGAAGTTGATGCAAAGAGTCCATATTTGCAGTGTTGACCCTTCTTTTTCAAGTCCTCTGTAGTCCACCCTGGCATGCTTTCAATTAACTTCTGATCCACATCCTGACTGATGGCAGCCCATTCTTGTATAATCAATGCTTGGAGGTTGTCAGAATTTAAGGGTTTTTGTTTGTCCATTCGCCTCTTGAGAATTGACCACAAGTTCTCAATGGGATTAAGGTCTGGAGAGTTTCCTGGCGATGGTCCCAAAATATCAATGTTTTGATCCCCGAGCCACTTAGTTATCACTTTTGCCTTATGGCAAGGTGCTCAATCATGCTGGAAAAGGCATTGTTCATCACCAAACTGTTCCTGGATGGCTGGGAGAAGTTGCTCTCGGAGGATGTGTTGGTACCGTTCTTTATTCATGACTGTGTTCTTAGGCAAAATTGTGAGTGAGCCCACTACCTTGGCTGAGAAGTAACCCCACACATGAATGGTCTCAGATGCTTTACTGTTGGCATGACACAGGACTGATGGTAGCGCTCACCTTGTCTTCTCCAGACAAGCTTTTTTCCAGATGCCCCAAACAATCAGAAAGGGGGTTCATCAGAGAAAATGACTTTACCCCAGTCCTCACCAGTCCAATCCCTATACCTTTTGCAGAATATCAGTCTGTCCCTGATGTTTTTCCTGGAGAGAAGTGGCTTCTTTGCTGCCCTTCTTAACACCAGGCCATCCGCCAAAAGTCTTCGCCTCACTGTTCATGCAGATGCACTTACTGCCATTCCTGAGCAAGCTCTGTACTGGTGGTGCCCCGACCCCGCAGCTGAATTAACTTTAGGAGACGGTCCTGGCGCTTGCTGGACTTTCTTGGGCGCCCTGAAGCCTTCTTCACAACAATTGAACTGCTCTCCTTGAAGTTCTTGATGATCGGATAAATGGTTGATTTAGGTGCAATCTTACTGGCAGCAATATCCTTGCCTGTGAAGCACTTTTTGTGCAAAGCAATGATGACGGCACGTGTTTCCTTGCAGGTAACCATGGTTGACAGAGGAAGAACAATGATTCCAAGCACCACCCTCCTTTTGAAGCTTCCAGTCTGTTATTCAAACTCAATCAGCATGACAGAGTGATCTCCAGCCTTGTCCTCGTCAATACTCACACCTGTGTTAACAAGAGAATCACTGACATGATGTCAGCTGGTCCTTTTGTGGCAGGGCTGAAATGCAGTGGAAATGTTTTCTTTCTTCAGTTCATTTGCATGGCAAATAGGGACTATGCAATTATTTGGATTTCATCTGATCACTCTTCTTAACATTCTGGAGTATGTGCAAATTGCCATCTTACAAACTGAGGCAGCAGACTTTGTGAAAATTAATATTTGTGTCATTTTCAAAAATGTTGGCCACGACTGTATATTTATGCCATGGCATTGATCACTAGATTCTGATTGGCTACAAGTGTGCATTATTTCCCTATAATGCATGATATAATTCAATGGCTATTAAGTTCATTCTTACATGTTCTATGTTTGAGCTGCTTTTGAAAGCAAAAGTCGAATTAAAAACAGTATTGGCATTTTTTAATTCGATGTGTCCGATTTATAGGTGGTAGTATAGTAATACCCACATTTAAATAGTCAAGGTTAAAATATTTGTAATGAAAATGTACTTGGACACGTCAACGGTAAGAATCCTCTGTGTACCCTTCCATTTGGTATGGAAGAGGACATTTTGTGAGCCTTATCATCAAACTGCCTGTCCTGATTATGTGATGAAGTTTTATACTAAAGAGATTAAAAGTTCACATGAGAGGGTTGCTGAGAGAGACGGAGAGAGCGAAAGAGAGAGAGGACAAAAAAAATTGGGAAGGAAAAGAGAGAGATGCGAGGAGGGTTCTGATGTGTGTGTGTGTATTTGTGCAAGTGCGTGTGTGTGTCAGGTTGGCTATGCTTTAATCAGTGTCCAGGCTGTTAGGTTCGTTACAGTCACTCTCTCTCTCTCTTAACGAGCCTCACAATCTTTGATTAAGAATGGCTAAGCTTCAATGCAGCTAGAGGGTTCAAATCCGACACACACGTACAAACACACACACAAACACGTACTTTACTGAAACAAAGAGATAAGCATCCCGTTCAGTGCCCAATCGAAACACTGACAGAACGTTGTACACACACTCGTACAAATTAGTGCAGTCTACGCACAAAACATGTGCCAGTGCAGGTGCAAAACAAACTCACTAGCTCACACACACACACACACACACACACAGACAAAACATTGCTGCTAGTGCACGTGCAATCCCAAATCAAACACATACAGAACAACCAGCCCGGCTCGCCGTTGCCTAGACGACCAGCATCCCTTTATCGACTGCAGAGCGAAGTTACTATGGAAACACCGGATGCCTAAAGGGGGGAGAATCATTAATTGGAATGAGAGATGGAGAGAAGAGAGAGAGAGAGAGAGAGGGACAGACTAAAGTGAAGGAAGGAGACATCAGATAGAGATGTAAAGAGAGATGGAGAGATGGACAGAGGGAGAAAAAAGAGAGATGGGAAGATGGACAGAGGAAGAGAAAAGATAGATGGAGAGATGGACAGAGGGAGAGAAAATAGAGATGGGAAGATGGACAGGGGGAGAAAATAGAGATGGAGAGAAGGATATAGAGGAAGAAAAGAGAGATGAGTGAGACAGAGGGAGAGAAATGAGAGATGGACTGAGGGAGATAAAAGAGAGATGGAGAGATGGACAGAGGGAGAAAACAGTTGTGATTTATTTATCTTAGTGAGCTCTTGCCCGTGGTGTATAGAACAGAACAGACAGACAGTCAGAAACAACTTCCTGCAGGGTTTTTATGATGCAGACATACAGATGGACACACACACACACACGCACACCGAAAGAGAGACATAAAGACAGGAAAGCAGGCACTTAAACATAGTCTATCTGCCACCTGTATACCTTCCTCTCTTGCCTGAGCCTTGATGAAGCCAGAATAAGCCCTGTGTCAGGATGGGCTGCTTTCTCAGCTCTCTGGTGTAATGGAGGGAGTTCCACATCTAAACAGAGTTTGTGTGGCAGACCAATGTAGGCCACAGTGATGGAGGTTACCTACAGTACCCTTCCTTATGGGTTACTGTTACACACTAACCCCTCTGGACTCAATGGGACTGCACATGTGTGTGCGTGCATGTACACACACAAACACACAAAAACACAATCCATATTTGAGCCCTTTGTATCAACTGCGATGGCAACTAGAAAGGAGATTTTACATGAAGTAATGTTGTGTGATCAGTCTATGTGCTCCCCAAATGCAAACATTTTAATGGCAGAAGATATTTATGTTCTGATTTCAGATTTGATTAGCAGATACAGTTGAAGTCGGAAGTTTACATACACCTTAGCCAAATACATTTAAACTCAGTTTTCACAATTCCTGACATTTAATCCTAGTAAAAATTCCCTGTTTTAGGCCAGTTAGGATCACCACTTTATTTTAAGAATGTGACATGTCAGAATAATAGTAGAGATAATTATTTATTTAAGCTTTTATTTCTTTTATCACATTCCCAGTGGGTCATAAGTTTATATACACTCAATTAGTATTTGGTAGCATTGCCTATAAATTGTTTAACTTGGGTCAAACGTTTTGGGTAGCCTTCCACAAGCTTCCTACAATAAGTTTGGGGAATTTGGCCCATTCCTTCTTATGCCATGCTGACTCAGTTACACTACTGAAAAAGTCAGCTGGTGTAACTGAGTCAGGTTTGTAGGCCTCCTTGCACGCACACACTTTTTCAGTTCTGCCCACACATTTTCTATAGGATTGAGGTCAGGACTTTGTGATGGCCACTCCAATACCTTGACTTTGTTGTCCTTAAGCAATTTTGTCACAACTTTGGAAGAATGCTTGGGGTCATTGCTCATTTGGAAGACCCATTTGTGACCAAGCTTTAACTTCCTGACTGATGTCTTGAGATGTTGCTTCAATAAATCTACATAATTTTCCTCTCTCATGATGCCATCTATTTTGTGAAGTGCCTCCTGCAGCAAAGCACCCCCACAACATGATGCTGCCACCCCCGTGCTTCACGATTGGGATGGTGGTCTTCCGCTTGCAAGCCTCCCCCTTTTTCCTCCAAACATAACAATGGTCATTATGGCCAAACAGTTCTATTTATGTTTCATCAGACCAGAAGACATTTCTCCCAAAAGTATGATCTTTGTTCCCATGTTGTCACGATCGTCATAAGGAACGGACCAAAATGCAGCGCTGTGTGTGTTCATGATGAAGTTTTTAATTAAAGAAAGCACTGAAAACTGAATACAAACTATACAAAACAATAAACGAATAACGACTGTGAAGCTATAATGAGAACTGTGCTGACACAAGCAACTAACATAGACAATCACCCACAACCCAAAATGACAAAACAGGCTACCTAAATTAGGCTCCCAATCAGAGACAACGACTAACACCTGTCTCTGATTGAGAACCATATCAGGCCAAACACAGAAACAGACAAACTAGACATCCAACATAGAATGCCCACTCAGATCACACCCTGACCAAACAAAACATAGAAACATACAAAGCAAACTATGGTCAGGGTGTGACACATGTGCAGTTGCAAGTTGCAGTTGTAGTCTAGATTTTTTATGGCGATTTTGGAGCAGTGGCTTCTTCCTTGCTGAGCGGCCTTTCAGGTATGTCGATACAGGACTTGTTTTACTGTGGATATAGATACTTTTGTACCTGTTTCCTCCAGCATCTTCACATGGTCCTTTGCTATTGTTCCGGGATTGATTTGAATGTGCTAGACGGCCAGTTCTTATAGCCTTTAGCCGCAACCTTACCCTACTTCTCCTCTGGTGATGTAGAGGTTAATCCAGGACCTGCAGTGCCTAGCTCCACTCCTACTCCCCAGGTGCTCTCATTTGTTGAATTCTGTAACCGTAAAAGTCTTGGTTTCATGTATGTTAACATTAGAAGCCTACTCCCTAAGTTTGCTTTATTCACTGCTTTAGCACATTCTGCCAACCCGGATGTCTTAGCCCTGTCTGAATCCTGGTTTATGAAAACCACCAAAAACCCTGAAATTTCCATCCCTAACTATAACATTTTCCACCAAGATAGAACTGCCAAAGGGGACGGTGTTGCAATCTCCTGCAGAGATAGCCTGCAGAGTTCTATCTTACTGTCCAGGTCATTACCAAAACAATTCGAGCTTCTTCTTCTAAAAATTCACCTTTCCAGAAACAAGTCTCTCACCGTAGCCTCTTGCTATAGACCACCCTCTGCCCCCAGCTGTGCCCTGGACACCATATGTGAATTGATTGCCCCCCATCTATCTTCTGAGCTCGTGCTGCTAGGTGACCTAAACTGGGACATGCTTAACACCCCTACAATCTAAGCTTGATGCCCTCACACAAATTATCAATGAACCTACCAAGTACAACCCCAAATCCGTAAACACGGGCACCCTCATAGATAATCACGCTAACTAACTCGATCTCCAAATACACCTCAGCTGTTTTCAACCAAGATCTCAGCAATCACTGCCTCATTGCCAGCATCCGTAATGGGTCTGCGGTCAAACAACCACCCTTCATCACTGTCAAACGCTCCCTAAAACACTTCTACGAACAGCCCTTTCTAAATGACCTGGCCGGGGTATCCTGGAATGACATTGACCTCATCCCACCAGTAGAGGATGCCTGGTTATTCTTTAAAAGTGTCTTCCTCATCATCTTAAATAAGCATGCTCCATTTAAAAAAATGTCTGCATTAGCATCGAATAGCCCCCGTGATATGAAACTTTTTAGGGAACTTAGGAACCAATACACACAGGCAGTTAGGAAAGCCAAGGCTAGCTTTTTCAAACTGAAATTTGCATCCTGTAGTACAAACTCCCAAAAGTTCTGGGACACTGTAAAATCCATGGAGAATAAGAGCACCTCCTCCCAGCTGATTTCATACGCTCTGAGTTATTGTTTAACTTGTTGGTAAAGTGGTCAAGTAGCTGATTTGTGTCGAAAGTGACATTGTTTACTGTGAATAGAATGCTGGAAGTCTGGGAGTTTTTACCTATGGGATCTTTAGAATGTTGAAGAAAAAATGTAAAAAGTATAAACGTTTAAAAAGTATAAATGTTATCAAAAAGTTGTATAAATGTTATCAAAGTTGTATAAATGTTATCAAAAAGTTGTATAAAAAGTATAAATGTTATCAAAGTTGTATAAAAAGTATAAATGTTTAAAAAGTATAAATGTTATCAAAAAGTTGTTTAAAAAGTATAAATGCTCTCAAAAAGTTGTATAAAATGTTATCAAATGCTCTCATAAATGTTGTTTAAAAGTTGTATAAATGTTATCAAAAAGTTGTATAAAAAGTATAAATGTTATCAAAGTTGTATAAAAAGTATAAATGTTTAAAAAGTATAAATGCTCTCAAAAAGTTGTATAAAAAGTCTAAATGTATAAAAAGTATAAATGTTATCAAAATGTTAGTAAAATAGCAACTTAATCCATGGCTTTTCTAGCTTCTAGGTGTAAGAGGAGTATGGTTTTAAATAATAATAAAAAGTCTGCTTATTATTTTAATTGTTTTTACAATATTTAAAGTAGTCTACCTACCTCTCTCAAGAGAGAGTTCATTAATTGGACTTGCGAAAGCAAAAGGTCCCACTTTAAATATTGTAACTTTTCCTCCTTTTTCTGCAGTAGAGTCTGGTATATTCAGACTAAGCACACTCTCACTGCAGGAGAGAAAATCACTCGCCTCCCATGAAATGCTCCCACCCTCCCTCTCACTCTTGCCTCACTCCCACCCTCCCTCCCTCCTAATCTACTTCTTAGCTGTCTGTTCCACATGGTGCTGATATTTAAAGAGATCTGAAAATAACAACCATTTATTTCTGATCTATGCCATTTATCAGATAGCCTAAGCGTAGTGGGTCGATTATCGCAGAACAATGATTTGAGACAAAATGGAGAATCGACAATGCAGGTTTTGCATTTATGTATGTTAGACAATTGTAGGAGTATGTACAGTGCATTATAACGTCTATTTTAGAAAGTGGGCACTGTTGTTGGTACACCTACCGTCATAACACATTATGACACAGTCATATCCATATATACCATGATACGTCATAACAGCTGGGATAACGTGTCATAACTTGTCCTAATATGGTCATAACACTGTCATGACACACATGTTTAGTCCAGTTGTGACATATATATATTAGGAAATGTTAAATAACATACTATTTACAAGTAGAATTACATGGTTTGCCTTGTTTGGTAGGATTTGTGGGCTTTGACACACTTATGTAGGTGTCATAACCAGAAATCAAATATTGCTAAATATTTCCCAGCACATCTCTGTCATGACAGTGTTATTACAATGTTATGACAGGTTATGTCAGCTGTTTTGACCTATGACACTCTAATGACCATGTCATGTAAAGTGTTACCCTTTTTATGAGTAGTAGTTTGATGGAGAGGGGGGAGGATGGGTGTGCAGTATTTACTCTAGATTTATTTAGAAGCGGTGGGCAGCCACTTCATTAACTATGATTGGAAATAAAGGATGGAAAAAACATTTTCAGTGTAAACTTAAACGACGAGATATAAAGTGTGTAGAAAATATAATGGATCTTTACATTTTTTAAAGAAGATCATATTTGAGAACTACGAATCAGCCAAGTAAAAAATTCAGGGAGAATCAAAAATTAAAAAGATATATGATATTGCATGGGGCCCTCTTTGATTTTGTTATAATGTTTGAATCACTGAGATAGCATAAGCATAAGAATACGGCAGAAGCCATGGCAAAATGTGTAGAATTGCTGTAAATTAGCTTTAAAACGTCAAAATAAACTTGTGGATTTTTTTGTCTCCATTTACATTTGTTTCATCTGGCTGTTAAAACACATTGGGCAATAGTGTAATATTGTGTTGCTGTTTTGATGGGCCCCAGTCTTTAATTGCATTGAGGAAGTCACCGCTGTCTCCTTACTGTTGTTATGCTGGTGAGTTTTGTGCCTTGAATGTGTTTATTGTGGGTCCTAGTGCTGGTTTTTAGTCTGTGGTTGGGTTCTGTTTTGCTGCCCATAACTGTGGTGATCCTACAAACTGTGTGATTCAATCTAACTAACTATCACACTATGTGGATTGATTGACTATGTGGATTGATTGACCCCATAGATATACAAAAACCCAAGAAAGGGAAAAAACACACATACCCACCCTCGTCACACCCTGACCTGACCAAAATAATACATAAAACATAGATCACTAAGGTCAGGGCGTGACAGTACCCTCCCCCAGAGGTGTGGACTCCCGACCGCAAACCTGAACTTATAGGGGAGGGTCCGGGTGGGCATCTGCCCTCGGTGGCGGCTTTGGTTCTGGACACCCCCCTTCTTTACACCGAGTCCACTCTTGTAGCACTGACCTGTGGATCATCGCCGGAGGCTCTGGACTGCGGATCCTCGCCGTAGGCGCCGGGCTGGGAACCCTCACTGCGTGGACCATCACTGGAGACCCCGGACTGGGGACCGTCGCTGGAGACTCCAGACTGGGGACCGTCGCTGGAGGCCCCGGACTCGGGTCCGTCGCTGGAGGCTCCGGACTGTGGCCCGTCGTTGGAGGTTCCGGACTGTGGCCCGTCGTTGGAGGTTCCGGACTGTGGCCCGTCGTTGGAGGATACAGTCTGTGAACTGTCGCCGGACGCTCTGGACTTGGTGCGGTCGCCGGACGCTCTGGTCTGTGAACTGTCGCCGGAAGCTCTGGAATGGGTACTGTCGCCGGACGCTCTGGACTGGGTACTGTCGCCGGACGCTCTGGACTGGGTACTGTCGCCGGAAGCTCTGGACTGGGTACTGTCGCCGGAAGCTCTGGACTGGGTACTGTCGCCGGAAGCTCTGGACTGGGTACTGTCGCCGGAAGCTCTGGACTGGGTACTGTCGCCGGAAGCTCTGGACTGGGTACTGTCGCCAGACGCTCTGGTCTGTGAACTGTCGCCAGACGCTCTGGACTGGGTACTGTCGCCGGACGCTCTGGACTGGGTACTGTCGCCGGACGCTCTGGACTGGGTACTGTCGCCGGACGCTCTGGACTGGGTACTGTCGCCGGACGCTCTGGACTGGGTACTGTCGCCGGACGCTCTGGACTGGGTACTGTCGCCGGACGCTCTGGACTGGGTACTGTCGCCAGACGCTCTGGACTGGGTACTGTCGCCGGACGCTCTGGACTGGGTACTGTCGCCGGACGCTCTGGACTGGGTACTGTCGCCGGACGCTCCGGACTGGGTACTGTCGCCGGACGCGTAGACTGTAGGCCTGGTGCGTGGTACCGGCACTGGTGGTACTGGACTGGTGACACGCACCTCAGGGCGAGTGCGGGGAGGAGGAACAGGATGTACTGGACTGTGGAGGCGCACTGGAGGGAGAGTGCGAGGAGTTGGCACAAGACACACTGGGTCTTGAAGGTACACTGGAGACCTGGTGTGTATAGTCGGCATCAATTGTTCCGGAACTTTAATTCCAAATCCGTACGTCCTCCACCAACTCAACAACTCCCCCATTTCTCTCTCCTCCGAATCCTCCTTCTCCCAGACTGGCTCTGGTTTACTCCACGGCTCCACCGACTGCCCCATGTGTCCCCCCAAAATAAATTATTGGGGTTTCTGTTGTTGCCTTGACTCCTCGTAACGTCTCCTTTCCTCCTGTGCTATCTCCACCTGCTTCCATGGCAGGGTCTTGTCCCCTGCCATTACCTCCTCCCAGGTCCAGGATGTCCTCCACTCACCTTTCTCCCGGGCCCAGGATGTCCGTTCCCCATTCACACGCTGCTTGTTCCTTATTTGGTGGGTTATTCTGTCACGTTCGTCATATTGATGAGACCAAGGCGCAGCGTGATATGAACACATTCTTTTATTAATAAAGAAAGAACACTAAACAAACGAATAAAACAACAAAACGAACGTGACGCTGTCATGCAACTACACATAGACAATAACCCACCAAACCAAAATGGAAAATGGCAACCTAAATAGGATCCCCAATCAGAGACAACGATAAACAGCTGCCTCTGATTGGGAACCAATTCAGGCCACCATAGACCTACATTACCTAGACATACAAAAACCCCATAGATATACAAAAACCCTAGATAGAACAAAAACACATATATCCACCCTCACCACATCCTAACCAGACCATAACTATACAGAAAACATGTATAACTAAGGTCAGGGTATGACAACTACCAACTAACTAACTTCAGAGATAACGGTGCACATTTCATCCCATGTAGGAGCTGCACCTATTTTGCACAGTTCTGGGATAATATTGATCGACCAAATTTCCAATGTGGAAACTCAGCTTACTGAGGAATATTTGTCTGAACTGGACGTCCAGAAGCAAAAGGAGACATTGCAGAGTATCCTGTGTCGGGTCTTTGGCTGTGCCGGATTACCGGCCATTTGGAAAAGGAAAAAGCAATAAATATTTACTCTGAGCTGCGCATCGGGTAGGTTGGTGGTAGATGGAAGGCTGTGTTGCCCAACCGAGTCCTTTGAAGAATGTCTCTGGTTGTCAATTGGCTACGTTGTAGTAACGTTGTTGTGTGGTATATGGCATACTCTGTCTGTTCCTTCCTAACCTGCGTTTGCAGCAGCTGTTGCTAACTCAACGGCGAGGAGGTATCACTTCTGTAGTGAATAAGAGTTCAAAGTTCATACCATTCGCAACCAAAGCTCACGCTGATGTTGGCTTCATTCTGTAGTTATTATCTGAACCATTCTGACATCGGACCGTCGTCCTACATCCTCGGAACAGGAGGTTATATTCTCGTCAAGGGCTTATATAGGAAGGGAGAGGAGGGCGTGTTTGAAAAGTTTTATAGCCCATGTCCTTTCACAGGGGCGGGCCACTGATTGAGCAGAGCCCTATCTTATGAAAACCCAAATCTCACATTTTAGAAGCTAAAATCACATTTCATCCCATCACGAATAATTTCATATTCAAACATTTAAATTGAACAACAATTCCATGTGAATCCGATAACTCTGATGTGTAGACTTTCCACTGTAGAGTTTATGTCATCTTATCATTGATGAGAATGTCTCAGATGACAACCGAACTGACATCATATTCATTAAGTACCACCGCATATGTTCAATTGGTCGCATTACCAGAATATAGTTAATTTCCCCCCACCTTCTGATGTTCCCAGAATCTCTATGTTAACCAAGGGTTTTACAAATGTAACCTCAGTAGGGTAGAGAGAGGAACAAGGAGGGAAGAGGTATTTATGACTGTCATAAACCTTCCCCCAGACCAACGTCATGACTGCTGGATAGGTTCCACTCTAAGACCTTTTCCTTTTCTACTCCTCCGCCTCCATGTCGTGCTTCTGCCTTGCCACCATGTCTTCAATCTCTGACTAACTGGCCAGAACTGCAGAGACCCCTCCCTAGTGAAGTCACCTCTCCCCTCCCATCTCACCTGCCTTTCACATCCTACCCCCCCATCCGGGACCCCCTCCCCACCCCCTTGTAGAATAACAGAGCAAGGAGGCTTTATGAGGAGCTGGTGGATGCCGTGGTTATCGATCCTGCATCCCAGTGGAGGCACGTCACACACCATAAACCCAGCTTAAGGCAGCGTTCTTTGGTGAATGGGGCGGAAATGGCTTTGGGGGATCCCATCCTGCTGACCAACTCGGGGGTGGACGATGATGTGGGTCCTCTGTCCCCCATCTCCCGTCGGTTCTCAAGGAGGCTCAGAAAAGGTTGGACGTCCATGGCCACTCACCTTCCTCCAGCCGTCATTATTGGTAGTTCCATGGTGAGGCACATCTCGGTTCCTGGAGCAAAAACACTGTGCTTCCCGGGGACTAGGTGAAGGATATCACAGGATTTTCTCTGCTACGACAGCATCCAAGGGGTGCTTGCTGTAGTAGTGCATGTGGGATCAAATTATCTTGTACCCATGTATTTGAACTCCACTCTTAGATCTGCTATTGTTAGCTCAAAAGAGAAGCCCACCTTGGTCTGCTCATCCACTGCATTTAGTTCAAATGTGAATTCCATAAACTTCAATACCCCCTCGGTTTTCAAATCAAGAAGAGGGCACGATAATCAGTTTGTAACATCATTGGTTACTCTGAGAGTTCCCCATATCGACATTGGCTGAGGCCTCAGACCCTATGGTGCTAACCTTGGAAAAGTAATTCCAATTTCTACTCCTTCCTCTATTACTAATAGGGATAGACCAAATTCATAGCCATACCAACTATATCAATATCAACCATCAGATAGGGCCTGCATCTGCCTATTGAATGTAGCTTATTTGATTTTCCATGTGAATTTAAAAATTGCAAAGGTTGATGCATCAGGAGCATACTTCCTAAACTGGATTACATCAAGATCTGGGCTAGAGGTAAAGTGGTCATTTTTAATTTTACTAGGCAGGTCAGTTAATAAGAACAAATTCTTATTTACAATGACGGCCTAGGAACAGTGGGTTAACTGCCTGTTCAGGGGCAGAACGACAGATTTGTACCTTGTCAGCTCGGGGGTTTGAACTTGCAACCTTGCAGTTACTAGTCCAATGCTCTAACCACTAGGCTACCCTGGGAAATGCTTCAAACAATCTAAACAATCTAAAACACATGTGTACTGATCTAAACCTAACCCAGCTGGTGACTAAGCCTTCACGGCCCAACCCTAAAATTCCTTCAAAGTCAACTCTGATTTATTTATTTTAACGAAGACACCAGAGAAATATGTTTCTACTGGTGTCTTTGCCCAAAACACGAGTGACCATTGCCCAGTTCTTTGTGTTAGAGATGTGAGAACACAAAAAGGACTTTAGGTGAACAGGCATTTTTTATATTAACTTTATTTTAGCGACCTTGATTGTATAATGATGCTCCTATCAAAAAATGAAGGGTTAAAGGTAGGTCAAATGCTTGGTGCACTCCAGTATCATCAGAAGTCATTCATAAAATAAATTATACTTGGGTCAAGACCAGGAAAACAGGCTTAGGTCCGGATTGGCAAGCTTTTAAGCAACTGAGGAATCATTTTGTAAGACAAATCAGAAAGGCTAAATCTGAAGATTATGTAACCGGTCTATTGGATTGTAATGGGAACCCAGCTAAATTCTGTAAAACTGTCAAATCTCTGAAGGGTTCTACTTCATCCTCTCTGCCACAACAAAGTCATTCAGACATTGGCCTCATTACATAAATAAATGTCATCATTGATGCACAATCGTATATCTTTTAAATAACTTCTAAGCCTATACACAATGATATTGGGCTGGATGCTGATAGTGGAAACTTGCTTAATGATCAAATAAATAATAGTAAAATATTTTTTTTCAGGCTATTTACAAAAAAAGTATTCCTGGATGCTTTGCTAGCAATAGACAACAAGAAATCCAGCGCCCATCATTGTTAGCTCAATAGCCCACATGTTTTATTTAACATTGTTACGAGGAAATATTCCAAAAGTAGGGAAATCCTCTCTTGTGCTGCCCCTCCATAAGGACGGGGATAGTAGTGATCTTCAAAATTATCACCCCATTTCAAGGCTTCCTTGTCTAGCTAAGTTCTCTAATCCTTGGTAAATGTACAACTTTGGTGTTCTTGGGCACAGGGACGATGGTGATCTGCTTGAAACATGTAGTAATTGCAGACTCGGTCAGGGACGAGTTTAAAATGTCAGTGAGGACACTTGCCAGTTGGTCAACGCATGCTCAGAGTATACATCCTGGTAATCAAATCAAATTGTATTTGTCACATGCTCCGAATACAACAGTGAAATACTTACTTTCAAGCCCTTAACTTCTTAAGGTATAGGGAGCAGCATTTTCACTTTTGGACAAATAGCGTGCCCAATTTCAACTTCCTGCTACTCATGCCAAGAATATAAGATATGCAAATGATTAGTAGATTTGGATAGAAAACACTCTGAAGTTTATAAAACTGTTTGAATCATGTCTGTGAGTATAACAGAACTTATGTAGAAGGCATTAACCCGAGGACTAACCATTCAGAATTTCTTTTTAGGTCTCTGTCTATTTTCTGAGTTCTCATTGGCTATGGATATTTCATAGGAACTTGTTTTCAGTTCATACCGCTTCCACTAGATGTCACCAGTCTTTGGAATTTGGTTGAGGTTATTCATTTGTGTAATGAAGAAATAGCCCATCTAGGAACTGCGTAACACTGTTGAGAGTTGGCCAAGACATGAAAAGTAGCGTTAGTTTCCTCTCGTCCTCTATTGGAAAATACCTAAAGTTGTATTACAAAAGTAGTTTGAAATATTTTGGCAAAGTTTATAGGCAACATTTAAAATATTTTGTAGTGACGTTGCGCATTTTGGAAGCTGTTTTTTTCTGGATCAAACGCGACAAATAAATTGACATTTTGGATATATATAGACAGAATTAATCGAACAAAAGGACCAAGTGTGATGTTTATGGGACATATTGGAGTGCCAACAAAAGAAGCTCGTCAAAGGTAAGGCATGTTTTATATTTTATTTCTGCGTTTTGTGTAGCGCCTGCAGGGTTGAAATATGCTACCTTCTGTTTACTGTTGTGCTATCAACAGATAATAGCTTCTTATGCTTTCGCCGAAAAGCCTTTTTAAAATCTGACATGTTGGCTGGATTCACAACGAGTGTAGCTTTAATTGAGTATCTTACATGTGTGATTTAATCCAAGTTTGATTTTTGTATCAATTTATTTGAATTTGTCGCTGGATTTTCCCTGGTTTTTGGCCAAGTGGGACTCGAGTGCCCCCTATCCTAGAGAGGTTTAACCAACAATGCAGTTTTAAGAAAATCACCCCCAAAAAGTAAGAAATAAGAATAACAAATAATTAAGGAGCAGCAGTACATACAATAGCTGGCCTATATACAGGGGGTACCGGTACAGAGTCAATGTGTCAATGTGCGGGGGCACCGGAGTCAAGGTAATTGAGGTAATTATGTACATGTAGGAAGAGTTATTAAAGTGGCTATGCATAGATAATAACAGAGAGTAGCAGCAATGTAGGGGGGAGGCAATGCAAATAGTCTGGGTGGCCATTTGATTAGCTGTTCAGGAGTCTTATGGCTTGGGGGTAGAAGCTGTTTAGAAGTCTCTTGGACATAGACTTGGTGCTCCGTGTTGAGGATCAGCGTAATGGATGTGTGACGGATGTAGACCTGTTTAAAGGTCTTACTCACATCGGCTGCGGAAAGCGTGATCACACAGTCGTCCGGAACAGCTGATGCTCTCATGTATGTTTCAGTGTTGCCTCGAAGCGAGCATGGAAGTTATTTTGTAGTCTGTAATAGTTTGCAAGTTCTGCCACATCCGACGAGTGTCGGAGCCTGTGTAGCACGATTCCATCTTAGTCCTGTATTGAGGCTTTGCCTGTTTGATGACTTGTCAGAGGGCATAGCAGGATTCTTATAAGCTTCCGGGTTAGAGTCTCGCTCCTTGAAGCGGAAGCTCTACCCTTTGGCTCATTGCGAATTTGGCCTACTTAATCTGACCACTTTTTTATCGACCGAGTCACTGGTGCTTCCTGCTGGAATTTTTGCTTGTAAACAGGAATCAGGATGATAGAGTTATCGTCAGATTTGCCAAATGGAGGGCGAGGGAGAGCTTTGTACACGTCTCTGTGTGTGGAGTAAAGGTGGTCTAGAGTTTTTTTCCTCTGGTTGCACATTTAACATGCTGATAAAAATCAGGTAAAACTGAGATACTCTTCCTCAGGCGAGCAAAACCTTGAGACTTCCTTAGCCTCTTAGGGATAGTGAGACACTAGCGTCTCAAGTGGCCAATTGCCTCGGGAAATGCAGAGCGCCAAATTCAAATAAAACGCTATAAAACTCAAACTTTCATTAAATCACACATGCAGGATACTCAATTAAAGCTACACTCGTTGTGAATCCCACCAACTTGTCAGATTTTAAAAATGCTTTTCGGCGAAAGCATGAGAAGCTATTATCTGATAGCATGCACCCACCTGAACCAGTTGTAAACAAAAGAACTAGCGTAGCAGGCGCTACACAAAACGCTGAAATAAAATATAAAACATGCATTACCTTTGACAAGCTTCTTTGTTGGCACTCCAATATGTCCCATAAACATCACAATTGGTCCTTTTTTTTTATTAGTTCCGTCCATGTATACCAAAATGTCAATTTATAAAGCAGGTTTGATCCGGAAAAAAACAGCTTGCCAAAACGTCACTACAAAACATTTCAAAAGTTGCCTATAAACTTTGCCAAAATATTTCAAACTACTTTTGTAATACAACTTTAGGTATTTTTAGACGTTAACCAGTTATGCATTAGGGGTCGCTATTAAAATTTTGGGATGAAAAACGTTCCCGTTTTAAACAAGATATTTTGTCACGAAAAGATGCTTGACTATGCATATAATTGACAGCTTTGGAAAGAAAACACTGACGTTTCCAAATCTGCAAAGATATTATCTGTGAGTGCCACAGAACTGATGCTACAGGCGAAACCAAGATTAAATTTCAAACAGGAAATGCCCCAGATTTTGGAGGCGCTTTGTTCCAATGTCTCCTTATATGGCTGTGAATGCAAGGAATGGGCCTACACTTTCTGTTGTTTCCCCAAGGTGTCTGCAGCATTGTGACGTATTTGTAGGCATATCATTGGAAGATTGACCTTAAGAGACTACATTTACCAGGTGTCCGCTCGGTGTCCTCCGTCAAAACTATTGCGTAATCTCCTGGCGCGTGCATGTTTCCATTTTGAAGAGAGGAGAAACTAAACTGCCACGAGTGACTTATCATCGAATAGATATGTGAAAAACACCTTGAGGATTGATTCTAAACAACGTTTGCCATGTTTCTGTCGATATTATGGAGTTAATTTGGAAAAAAGTTCGCGTTTTAATGACTGAATTTTCAGGGTGGTTTTCTCAGCCAAACGTGATGAACAAACGGAGCGATTTCTCCTACACAAATAATATTTTGGGAAAAACTGAACATTTGCTATCTAACTGAGAGTCTCCTCATTGAAAACATCCGAAGTTCTTCAAAGGTAAATGATTTTATTTGAATGCTTTTCTTGTTTTTGTGAAAATGTTGCCTGCTGAATGCTAGGCTTAATGCTATGCTAGCTATCAATACTCTTACACAAATACTTGTTTTGCTATGGTTGAAAAGCATATTTTGAAAATCTGAGATGACAGTGTTGTTAACAAAAGGCTAAACTTGAGAGCCAATATATTTATTTCATTTCATTTGCGATTTTCATGAATAGTTAACATTGCGTTATGCTAATGAGCTTGATGAGCTTAATGAACAGGTTAAAACCTTTTAAGGATAGGGGGCAGCATTTTCACTTTTGGATAAATAGCGTGCACAATTTCAACTTCCTGCTACTCATGCCAGAAATATATTATATGCATATGATTAGTAGGTGTGGATAGAAAATAGAAAACTAAAACTGATTCAATCATGTCTGTGACTACAACAGAACTTATGTAGCAGGCAAAACCCAGAGGAAAAACTGTTCAGAATTATTTTTATTTTTTTTGCCTCTGACCGTTCCCTCAGTTGTCTTTGCCAAGGGATATTTGATAGCGACCATTTTACAGTTCCTACGACTTCCACTGGATGTCACCAGTCTTTGGAATTGGGTTGAAGTTAATCATTGGTGCAATGAAGAAGAAGCACATCCTGGAACAACGTTACACTGTTGAGAGTTACGCAAGAGGGAAAAAGGTGCATGTTTTCTTTACTTGCTCTATTGAATACAGATTGCCCCGTCTACAATTTGATAGATTATTAAATATCGTGCACCAGCTATTTTTTACAAATATGCATAGGCCCCTGCCACGTGTCTTACCAGAGGCTGCTATTCTGTCCTGCCTATTAAGTGTATAACCCGCCAGCTGTATGTTCTTAATGTCGTCGTTCAGCCACGACTCGGTGAATCATAAGATATTATAGTTTTTAACGTCCTGTTGGTATGATATACGTGCTTTCAGTTCATCCCATTTTTTCCCCCAGCGATTGAACGTTAGCTAGCGGAACGGAAGGCAAGGGCTGATCAGCCACTTGTCGCCTGATCCTCACAAGGCATCCTGATCTCTTTCCATGAAACCTATGTTTCCTTTTCCAGTGAATCACTGGGATCTGAGCTTGGTCGGGTGTCTGTAGTATGTCCCTCGCATCCGACTCATTGAAGAATCCGTCTGGATTATTGTGTATGGCCCTAAGGACTTCTGAATGTTGACCTGTTTTAAGGTCCTACTCACATCACAGCGTGATAACACAGTCGTCTGGAACAGCTAGTGCTCTCATGCATGCTTCAGTGTTGCTTGCCTTTAGCTCAGTGCAGATGTTGCCTGTGTCATGACGTTGGTCTGGGGGTAGGTTTATGACAGTCATAAATACCTCTTTCCCCCTTTTTCCTTTCTCTACCCTACTGATGTTACATTTGCAAAACCTTTGGTTAGCATAGAGATTCTGGGAACATCAGAAGGTGGGGGGAAATGAACTATATTCTGGTAATCCGACCAATTGAACATATGCGGTGGTACTTAATTAATATGATGTCAGTTCGGTTGTCATCTGAGACAATCTCATCAATGATAAGATGACATAAACTCTACTGTGGAAAGTCTACACATCAGAGTTATCGGATTCACATGGAATTGTTGTTCAATTTAAATGTTTGAATATGAAATTATTCGTGATGGGTTGAAATGTGATTTTAGCTTCTAAAATGTGAGATAGGGCTCTGCTCAAGCAGTGGCCCGCCCCTGTGAAAGGACATGGGCTATAAAACTTTTCAAACGCGCCCTCCTCTCCCTTCCTATATAAGCCCTTGACAAGAATATAACCTCCTGTTCCGAGGACGTGAGCACAACGGTCCGATGTCAGATTGGTTCAGATAATAACTACAGAACGAAGCCAACATCAGCGTGAGCTTTGGTTGCGAATGGTATGAACTTTGAACTCTTATTCACTACAGAAGTGATACCTCCTCGCCGTTGAGTTAGCAACAGCTGCTGCAAACGAGGGTTAGAGAAAGAGTATCACACAACGACGTTACTACAACATATCCAATTGACAACCAGAGACATTCTTCAAAGGACAAAGGACTTGGTTGGACAACACGACCTTCCATCTACCACCAACCTACCGAAGCGCAGCTCAGAGTAAATATTTATTGCATTTTCCTTTTCCAAATGGCCGGTAATTTAGAATGCATAAGATACTGTATTTACGATAGCACAGCTTCTCCCTTTGTCTCTCAGTCTTCCCGCTCTTTCACTCAAACCCAGACCCTTTTCTTTTGTGTAACAAGCTGTCATATCTGTTCCGCCCGCTAGGAACGTTTTCGTTTATGACGTAATTTGTAAACAAGTTATGATTATTATGTGTATGTGTAATTCTGTGTGATTAGTTAGGTATTTAGTAAATAAATAATTAAACCCAATTTTGTATTGCTGATTCAACTTCTTAGCCAGGGTTCGTGCAGATAACTAAGAATTTACAACTTTCAGATGAGACTGAATTAAGATGACGGTTAATATTGACTGCTATTGATGTCAAATTTTACTAGGTCTTTAAGAGTTTATTCGGAAGATAACAGCTCTATAAATATTATTTTGTGGTGCCCGACTCTCTAGTTAATTACATTTACATGATTAGCTCAATCAGGTAATATTCATTACGGAGAAATTATTTTATAGAATAGCATGTCATATCATTTAATCTGGCATAGCCAAAGACACGACACCTGTAATCCATGGCTTCTGGTTGGGTTTCAGATTAACTACATGTTCACTAATTCGATGGTTCTCCAATCGAAGATGTTACCCAATATAAATACTGAGGCATTTGGATTGATATGGATTTGATGTTTAAAAAAAACATATAGATGAGCTGGTTAAGAAGATAAGATTTAAAGTTGCCTTTCTCTACAGAAACATATAGTGTCTTTCTCTACGCAGTAGGAAGCAGATTATTCAGTCAACCTATTCATCTGTTTTTGATTATGTTGATATTATTTATCAAAGTGCAGCTGCTACTTCTTTGGATGCCATCTACCATAGTGCCCCTCACTTTGTTACAGGCGACAGTTGTAATACTCATCACTGCATCTAGTATCAAAAGGTTGGCTGAACTTCGCTAAAGACCCGTAGAGCTCTACATTACTCTCTTTGTGTTTATAAGACCCTTTTTCATACATTTCCATCTTGTATAACTTTTCTGTCGAAGTGTAGGCGCCTGAATTAACTCTTGAGTTTCCTAGGGTCTCCACTGGGCTAGGAAAATCTGCTTTTAGTTTTAATGCACCATATTGCTGGAACAACATTTTTTTTTAAATACCTGGATGTTCTGGTGCCGTTCAGGCAATTTAAAGTATTGATTGGGGATTTATTTGTGGAGGAATGTAACAGTTTTTCTGGGTGGTTTGTGCATACCATGACTGTATTTTTACATTTTAATGTGTATATATACTGAACAAAAAAAGAAACGCAACATGTAAAGTGTTGGTCCCGTTTTTCCTGAGACGAAATAAAAGATCCCAAAAATGTACCATAAAAACAAAAGCTTATTTCTCTCAAATTTTGTGCACAAATTTGCTTGATAAGTTTGATAAGTTTGCTGCTGAAAAAACTCCTAGGGGAAACACTGGGTGTGTCAGTTTGTTTTTGTTTGTTTAGCCTTTTGCCTTGTTCACTGTGTCTTGAAAGGATTCTGAAGTTTAGAATGTTGACAGCAGTGAGAGAGAGGGCAGCTGACACACACACACACAATGCTGCACCCAAACTCTTTTTCTCACTCTCTTTGCCTCCCCCTCTCTCTTTTTTTCACTTTCGTTCTTCGATCTCAGAGCAGTAGAATACAGGCGAATCGGAAAAGACACTTTTCTCTCATTAAGTCCCTTCAATGTCAGAGCTGGGGGAAGGGGGAGAGAGGAGGAGGGAAATGTCTGTCCGTGCCTGGACTCAATACTCTCTCCAGCTCTATTTCTCTCCATCTATCTCTATCTCTTTCCCCAAAACAACATACTGACATTATTGACAATGTTGGCAGTGTGGGAGGTAATTTCCATTGCATTTTCCATTCCACTCTATTTACGCAATGACTTGAAACCCTGCTCATGAAATGCAAAAAGCATGCCATTGTCAGTGAGTGTTTCTATTTTGCATTCATCTGCATGTATTGACAGGCAGGTATGCACAGCGTTGTCTTGTAAAGGTTCGGGATACACACACAGTGCTTTTAACATAGTGTTTTCAACTTACACATTTGACATATTTGACATATTTGCCTAGAAGGCCAGCATCCGGGAGTCGTCGCCTCACTGTTGATGTTGAGATTAGTGTTTTGTGGGTACTATTTAATGAAGCTAGTTTTCAGCTGTGCAGTTTTCAGCAGTGCTAACATAATTGCAACAGGGTTTTTTAATGATCAATTAGCCTTTTAAAATGATAAACTTGGATTAGCTAACACAACATGCTGTTGGAACACAGTGATGGTGATGTTTTTATTTATTTATTTCACCTTTATTTAACCAGGTAGGCCAGTTGAGAACAAGTTCTCATTTACAACTGCGACCTGGCCAAGATAAAGCAAAGCAGTGCGACAAAAACAACACAGAGTTGCACATTGGATAAAACAAACGTACAGTCAATAACACAATAGAAAAATAAATATACATTGTGTGCAAATGTAGTAAGATTACGGAGGTAAGGCAATAAATAGGCCAAAATAATTACAATTTAGCATTAACTGGAGTGATAGATGTGCAGATGATGATGTACAAGTAGAGATACTGGGGTGCAAAAGAGCAACAATGAATACTGTTAATGGGCCTCTTTACGCCTATGTAGATATTCCATTAGAAATCAGCCATTTACAGCTACAATAGTCAGTTACGACTTTAAGTCTACACTGTATTTCTGATCAATTTGATATTATTTTAATTGACAAGAAAATTGCTTTTCTTTCAGAAACACATTTCTAAGTGATCCCAAACTTTGAACAGTAGTGTACATATTTCAGCAATTGAAGGGCTTTCGGTATAGTTGTCTAATGTTGGTGGGCATATTAGGCTGTGTTTATCATACTGCTGAATCACTATGATCAACAACAAAACATGATTGAGTGTATTTTTAACAGAGCTGAGATTTACTTCAAAGTGCATTCATCCTATTGTTTACATCAAGTAGTTTCAGATCTGCACTGCCTACACCTGTCAAGTAGTTTCAGATCTGCACTGCCTACACCTGTCAAGTAGTTTCAGATCTGCACTGCCTACACCTGTCAAGTAGTTTCAGATCTGCACTGCCTACACCTGTCAAGTAGTTTCAGATCTGCACTGCCTACACCTGTCAAGTAGTTTCAGATCTGCACTGCCTACACCTGTCAAGTAGTTTCAAATCTCATTGGTGCTGATGGCCTGGGTTTGAGACCTGGTAGGGGAGTCTCCCTACTCTCACATTCTTAGCAATATGCCTTCAGAAAGTATTAACGCAGATTGACTTTTTACACATTTTGTTGTGGTACAGCCTGAATTTAAAATAGATTGTTTTTGTCACTACCCAACACAATACCCCATAATGTCGAAATAGATTTTTTTTCTCCAAAATGTATTTTACAAACTAAACAAAAATGAAAAGCTAACATGCCTTGAGTCAATAAGTATTCAACTCAACTCTGTTATGGCAAGTCTAAATAAGTACAACGAAAATCAGAAAAGCAATAAAATTAAATCGCTTACCTATGATGATCTTTGGATGTTTTCACTCACGAAACTCCCAGTTACACAATAAATGTTCCTTTTGTTCCATAAAGACTATTTTTATATCCAAAATACCTCAGTTTGATTGGCGCGTAATGTTCAGAAATCCACAGGCTCGAGTGATCACGACAACGCAGACAAAAATTCCAAATAGTATCCGTAATGTCCATAGAAACATGTCAAACGTTTTTTATAATCAATCCTCAGGTTGTTTTTAAAATATATAATCGATAATATATAATCGATAATATATCAACCGGCACTGTCTTTTTCAGTAGGAGAGGGAGAGACAATGGCTGCCCAAGCTCTGTTGCGCAAGCAAAACTCATGCGAACACCAGACGCGATGTTATCTTTCTCGCTAATTTTTCAAAATAAAAGCCTGAAACTATGTCTAAAGACTGTTGACACCTTGAGGAAGCGATAGGAAAAGGAATCTGGTTGATATCCCTTTAAAAATGGAGCGAAGGCAGGCTATGGAACATGGAGCTTTCAAAATAGGAGCCACTTCCTGGTTTGATTTTCCTCAGGTTTCGCCTGCAATATCAGTTCTGTTATACTCATAAACAATATTCACAGAAAATTTTGGAAACTTTATAGTGTTTTCTATCCTAATCTGTCAATTATATGCATATTCTAGCATATGGGCCTGAGAAATAGGCCATTTACATTGGGAACGTTTTTTTTCCGAACATAACAATATTGCCCCCTAGCTGAAAGAGGTTAAGAACAAATTATTATTTACAATGACGGCATACCAGAGAACAGTGGGGTTACTGCCTCGTTCCGGGGCAGAATGACATATTGTCACCTTGTCAGCTCAGGGATTTGATCCAGGAACCTTTCGGTTACTGGCCCAACACTCTGACCACTAAGCTACCTGCCGCCCCATCAGAAACAGAGATGAAGTCACCTTTCATCAGGACAATAACCTTAAACACAAGGCCAAATCTGCATTGGAGTTGCTTACGAAAAAAACAGTGAATGTTCCTGAGTGGTCAAGTTACAGTTTTGACTTAAATCTACTTGAAGATCTATGGCAAGACCTGAAAATGTTTGTCTAGCAATGATCAACAACCAATTTGACAGAGGTTGACAATTTTTTAAAAGAATAATGGGCAAATGTTAGACAATCCAGGTGTGGAAAGCTCTTAGAGACTTACCCAGCTGAAATCGCTGCCAAAAGTGCTTCTACAAAGTATTGACTCAGGGGTGTGAATACTTATGTAAATGTAAAATCTCTGCATTTCATTTTCAATAAATGTGTTACATTTGCTCATTATGGGGTATTGTGTGTAGATGGGTAATATATATCTTTAAATCTGTAAATAACACTTGTATCTTTTATTAATGTTTATTATGAGTATTTCTGTGATTTGATTTGGCTCTGTGCAAATTCATGGGATATTTTGGAGGCAAAGCCAAATGTAAACTTAGGTTTTGGATATAAATATGAACTTGATCGAACAAAACAATACATGTATTGTGTAACATGTTGTCCCGGAAGTGTCATCTGATGAAGAATATCAAAGGTTAGTGATTAATTGTATCAATATTTCTGCTTTTTGTGACTCCTCTCTTTGCTTGGAAAATTGCTGTATGCTTTCTGTGACTAGTTGCTGACCTAACATAATGATATGTTCTGCTTTCACCGAAAAGTGTTTTTGAAATCGGACACTGTGGTTGGATTAACGAGGATTTTATCTTTAAAATGGTGCCTAATACTTGTATGTTTGAGAAAATTGAATTATGAGATTTCTGTTGATTGAATTTGGCGCCCTACAATTTCATTGGCTGTTGGCGAGGGGTTCCGCTAGCCAGATAAATATCCGTCATGTTGGGTAGTCAACATTATTCATAAATAGCATTATAAATATTCACTTAACTTTGATGATCTTCATCAGAATGCACCCCCAGGAATCGCAGTTCCACAATAAATGCTTGTTTTGTTCGATAATGTCCATAATTTATGTCAATTTATGTCCAATAGCTTATTTTGTTAGGGCGTTTGGTAAACAAATCCAAAAGCACTATCTGGTCCATTCGGGCGAAACGTTCAAAAAGTTATATTACAGGTCAAAGAAACTTGTCAAACTAAGTATAGAATCAATCTTTAGGATGTTTTTATCATAAAAGTTCAATAATGTTCCAACCGTAGAATTCCATTGTCTGTAGAAAAGCAATGGAACGAGAGCTACCTCTCAAGTGAAAGCACGTGACTGAGAACGAGGCTGTAGGCAGACCCCGTAGTCAAACAGCTCCCATCCGGCCCACCTTCAGATGAGAAGCCTGCAACAACGTTCTAAAGACGGTTGACATCTAGTGGAAGACTTAGGAAGTGCAAGATGACCCATATTCCACTGTATATTCAATAGGGGCTGAGTTGTAAACCTACAAACCTCAGATTTCCCACTTCCTGGTTGGACTTTTTCTCAGGTTTTTGCCTGCCTTATGAGTTCTGTTATACTCACAGACATCCTTCAAACAGTTTTATAAACTTCAGAGTGTTTTCTATCCAATACTACTAATAATATGCATATATTAGCATCTGGGACTGAGTAGGAGGCAGTTTACTCTGGGTACGCTTTTCATCCCAACGTGAAAATGCTGCCCCCTGTCCATAAGAAGTTTTTTAATCCATTTTGAATTCCGGCTGTAACACAACCAAATGTGGAAGTTAAGGGGAGTGAATACTTATTATTATGTATGTTAATGTCTTTATTTTTAATTGCATTTATCAAACATTTAGATTGTTTACATAAACATTTTGTTAGAACACTCGGAAATATTACTCATGCATCTTTGTTTATTATCCTAATGTGTATTGATTTTTTTCCTATTAACTTTGGCTACCGGTTTCATGTCTGTCTTTATGCACAACCTACTTTTTCAAGTTTGATGTGTTTCTGGACGAAGAGATCAATGCTGTCTTTGCAGAGTTCGCAGAGTTTAAAATGTTGTTGTCTTTCTCCTCGATTAAGTCAAAATAATGGGAGCATCTCCACAAGGAAAAGGTTAAGCAGGGTAAGAACACATCCATCCACCCATCTTTCTTTCACTTAGGAATGTTGCAAAAAATGCATTGATGAGAGTTGATGTTTGTTCTACATGGTACATGTACATGTGGTGTGGATTTCAGAAAGACGAGAGAGTTCTCTTTAGGATACTCAGCTATCTCGAATTCTACCGAAATACAGTTGAATTAGATCAGATAGGTGCCTTGTAACTGTTGGAAAATAATGACATTAACATACTGTATATTGCTAAGAATGTGAGAGTAGGATGACTCCTTTAGCGTGTCCTGAACAGAGGCCACCAGCACCAATGATGAACACCCAAACCACTGTCCCAATAAGGGATATATCTAGGGCTTGTGCTTATTGGGCCAGTATAGATAGGCACTTTGAAGTCAATCTAATTTCTGTTAAATAACTTTTATTGATCATAGTGATTAAGGAGTATCATTAAATGTATATGCCCCACCAACAGACAACTATACAGAAAACCCTTACATTGTTGAAATACAGTAAGTAAATCAATTCAATGACGACATAATTGTTAAATGAACAGATACCTGACACGGACACGGTGGCGTAGCAGGAAGACCGTGAACCAAGAGCTTGTGAGTTACGGATCCCAGATGAGGACATGTTGCTGTATAAATGAACATGCACAATGTATGTCAAGTATAATCATGTTTGTTAAGTATGTACATTTAAAGCATTGTATGTTAAAAGCACTGTTTGAGTGTCCTTAATGTATAAATGATTATGCACAATGTAATCATCTGTGTCAAATATGTAGGTTGACACTCTGTATGTTAAAATCCCTGTGTGTGAGTTTCCCTAACCTTGCCAACAGACAGAAAGAGCTGTGACTGGATCAGTGGTTCACCAATCAGGGCCTTGATGGGCCTGGCAACAGTAACAAGATGTGTAATTAAACAAAACATCTTTGGAGAACATTTCTTTGGGACCATCAGGCGACGCCCTGAATTATATTCTTGCAACATTCCCATGAAACGTGTCTATAACATTCATATCTTACATTCTGAGAACATTGCAAACGTGTTCTGTGTATGGTTGATGTGACGTTGATGGAATATTCTCCTAACGTTCCAAAAACTGGACACAGAATTGTTCTTGCAACGTTTTCATCAAACATGTCTAGAACATCAAGTATTATTTTTGCGTCTTTTGGTTTTGTACACCAGCTACAAACAGCTGAAAATACAATATTTTGGATTATGTAAAAGATATGTCAGACCGGTTTAGATGGTACAATGATTGTCTACACAATGACTGCTTGTTTTGTCACAGAAACAATTAGAATTTTAACAACCAGGAAATGGTCAAGTGATTTCTACATATTGCACTATTAATGTTGTTTATTCTGAGAACATTGTAACCAAGTTCTGCTTGGCATGAAGGGAATGCTCTCCTAACATGAACACCAAAACATGCTAAAAGGGTTCTCAGCAGGTTTTTACACACATAGATAGAATGTTCCCCTAACTAATGAAAAACTGGACGCTCAAACACTACAGGTAACATTACATAAACGCTCTCCCTAGAATTTCCTTAGAATTGTTAGCTTGGTGGATGGTGAGAGTAAGTGGATACCAGGGACTCTCCTCAACTATATTCAATGTGGGCGGGACAAAATTGAGTCTATGGAACAGAGGTTAATCTAGGAAAAGATGATATTTTTAATTCATACCCTGATCTAGTGTATACATAAATCATTGAGTGCAATGGAACAGAGGTTAATCTAGGAAAAGGTGATATTTTTAAATAGAGCATGTCTATTCAATTTTGAGAGATATTTGGCCAAGTTAAGTGTTT
Source organism: Oncorhynchus nerka (assembly GCF_034236695.1). NCBI lineage: Eukaryota > Metazoa > Chordata > Actinopteri > Salmoniformes > Salmonidae > Oncorhynchus > Oncorhynchus nerka. Next base: position 57,303,331 of record NC_088415.1, read on the forward strand.
TGGAAACCTCCGAATCTGCTCTTTCCGATATTAAATAGAAATCAATACCTGCATGTAATTCCGTAGGAGGATTTGAAAAAGTAACTTTTTGGTGCTCTGGGGAAAAAATGACATGTCCTCTTACAACTGCTTATAACTCGTTCTCTTCATATACCTATTTAGGTCAAGTCAAGGTCAGAGAGGTGCATGACTTAAAGAATTGCAGAGATATTTCCATTTTAAATTCACATGCCGTCAAAATGGCTTCCTCGGCGCTTCTAGTGTCACAGTCTGTATGATCACTGCCTTCTCAACAAATGGAGATGATAAATATTATGAGCGTTTTCAGTGCTGTTTTGGGACAGAACATTTCAGCCATTAGCCTGGTGTCAGCATACAACACAAAAAGAAAAAAGGTCTGTAAATCCTAGATTCAGATCATTCAGGTGAGAAAAACATCACCCAGATAGACCAGTTGTGTGAGAAACTAGTCATCATGCAAGCGGTCAGACAAGTGATAATTATGGTCAGTAAAGAAAACTTTAAGCTCGTCTCTCAATTTTTAAAAAATGTGTCAATTCCATTGGCAGCAAGAGCCTCTCGGTGGATGCTGCCGGGTACCCAAGTGGGGTCGGGAGCATGTCTCCCTGTCCTGCTTTTGCCCCATCAGTACAGATACCAACATGAGCAGCAGCTACATTTGTACATTACGAACGGACTGTTAGTGGAATTCCGGTGAGAGCGTGATTGGATGTTCATTATTTAATTAACTGTATTTGACATTGTGTTGTTATTTAGATGGTTTAATTTGTACTTTTGGCAGTGAAACGAGGCTACTCAGGTGAGAAAAAAACCTCATCCAAATCTATAGCCACGTTGTAAAATATAAATGGACTGTTTGAAAATGTGAAGAAAATAAGAACGAAATAAAAACATGAAAACATTATTGGCCACTGCATAGCATCAGCGTTTATATACCTTCAGTATTCATACCCCTCGACTTATTCCACATTTTGCATTGCAGTGCTAGAGGCGTCACTACGGATCCGCGTTCGATCCCGGACTGTATCACAATCGACCGTGATCGGGAGTCCCATAGGCACACAATTGGCCCAGGGTCATCCGGGTTAGGGGAGGGTTTGGTCGGGGGGGGGGGGCTTTACAAGTGGGCCGTCATTGTAAATAAGAATTTGTTCTTAACTGACTTGCCTAGTTAAATAAAGGTTCAATAAAAAAAAGATGGTTGTTGATCATTGCTAGACAGCCATTTTCAAGTCATGCCATAGATTTTCAGGCCCGATTTTAAGTCAAAACTGTAACTAGGCCACTCAGGAACATTAAATGTCATCTTAAAAAGCAACTCCAGTGTTTATGTGGCCTTGTGTTTTAGGTTATTGTCCTGTTGAAAAGTGCATTTGTATCCCAGTGTCTGTTGGACAGCAGATTGAACCAGGTTTTCCTCTAGATTTTTGCCTGTGCTTACAGTAGCTCAATTCCAAAAACAACTCACTAGTCCTTGCCGATGCCAAGCATACCCATAACATGATGCAGCCACCACCATGTTTGAAAATATGAAGAGTGGTACACAGTGATGTGAGTGCTTTACATTCAGGACATACAGTTAATTCCTTTGCCACATTTTTTGCAGTTTTACTTTAGAGCATTTTTTGTCATATTTGTATTCTGTACAGACTTCCTTCTTTTCACTCTGTCATTTAGGTTAGTATTGTGGAGTAACTATAACGATGTTGATCATTCCTCAGTTTTCTCCTATCACAGCCATTAAACTGTAACTGTTCTAAAGTCACCATTGGCCTCATGGTGAAATCCCTGAGTGGTTTCCTTCCGAACTTTCTCAAAGGGATATTTCATGTCTGCTTCTTTTTTGCTTTTTTCTTCTTTGACACAAAATCTACATTGAATCCATTTTAAATTCAGGCTGTGACCCAACAAAAGGTGGAAAAAGTCAAGGGGTGTGAATACTTTCTGGAGGCTCTGTACATCATTGTTTGCGCTCCAAACATGAGCACGTGGCAGCGGATCGCCTACAGTAACAAACTAATGAAAATGCTATTGTGTTTTTTTGAAATACCGTATTCTAATGTCTTCATAAACAACTAAAGGGTAATTTCTCCCATAACGTATACGTATCAGTAGTTTTTATTACGCTGTTAGTATGTTGCAGTCCCAGTAGCTGCTCATAGCGTATGAAGGGGGGTAGCAAGGCCTGACAGTTTAAGTGTTAAAGTAAGCAGCTTCAAATGTGTCGCACGTTATTTCCTCTTAAACTGCAAGTATTTTTCTTTACACGTCGCAGAGGCTGTTTTGCAGAGAGAAATTGTTGGCAATATTCTATCACTACAGCCAGCCAGACAGACACTCTGACAGAAACACAGACCGGAACAAAGACAGACACACAGACAGACACACAGACAGAATGGCTTCCATCGAGCACATGAAGAGAGGGCTGTAGTTAGTGAGTATTTTCTATCACTACAGCCAGCCAGACAGACACTCTGACAGAAACACAGACCGGAACAAAGACAGACACACAGACAGACACACAGACAGACACACAGACAGACACACAGACAGAATGGCTTCCATCGAGCACATGAAGAGAGGGCTGTAGTTAGTGAGTATTTTCTATCACTACAGCCAGCCAGACAGACACTCTGACAGAAACACAGACCGGAACAAAGACAGACACACAGACAGACACGCAGACAGACATGGAGACAGACACAATTTAATTCCAAAGGAAATTGAAAATGGCTTCAAAATGGCTTCCATCGAGCACACGAAAAGAGGGCTGTAGTTAGTGAGTAGTTTCCATCACTACAGCCAGCCAGACAGACACTCTGACAGAAACAGACCGGAACAAAGACAGACACACAGACAGACACACAGACAGAATGGCTTCCATCGAGCACATGAAGAGAGGGCTGTAGTTAGTGAGTATTTTCTATCACTCCAGCCAGCCAGACAGACACTCTGACAGAAACACAGACCGGAACAAAGACAGACACACAGACAGACACACAGACAGACACACAGACAGAATGGCTTCCATCGAGCACATGAAGAGAGGGCTGTAGTTAGTGAGTATTTTCTATCACTACAGCCAGCCAGACAGACACTCTGACAGAAACACAGACCGGAACAAAGACAGACACACAGACAGACACACAGACAGACACGCAGACAGACATGGAGACAGACACAATTTAATTCCAAAGGAAATTGAAAATGGCTTCAAAATGGCTTCCATCGAGCACACGAAAATAGGCCTGTAGTTAGTGAGTATTTTCTATCACTACAGCCAGCCAGACAGACACTCTGACAGAAACACAGACCGGAACAAAGACAGACACACAGACAGACACACAGACAGACACACAGACAGAATGGCTTCCATCGAGCACATGAAGAGAGGGCTGTAGTTAGTGAGTATTTTCTATCACTACACCCAGCCAGACAGACACTCTGACAGAAACACAGACCGGAACAAAGACAGACACACAGACAGACACACAGACAGACACACAGACAGAATGGCTTCCATCGAGCACATGAAGAGAGGGCTGTAGTTAGTGAGTAGTTTCTATCACTACAGCCAGCCAGACAGACACTCTGACAGAAACACAGACCGGAACAAAGACAGACAGACACACAGACAGACACACAGACAGAATGGCTTCCATCGAGCACATGAAGAGAGGGCTGTAGTTAGTGAGTATTTGTCCACAACTGCAATATTCTGTGATTCATAGTGATTACTGGGTGCCATTCTGTCATGTGTCTCTAATAGCATTCATAAGCATGTATAACCATTCATAACCATCAGTCCTCATATGGACTACTTTGGATAACTTTGGATAAATGTACTGTAAACATCTGATAAACTTAGATTTTGAGTTTATTTTATTTTTACAGGGACAGTGCACATTAATCAACGTTTCAGTAAAAGTGCCGATTTAGCCAGCCGGCTAATTTTCAACCGCAGTCCCTGGGCAGGTTATTAAAAACAATTACAATATAGACAATAGCAACATAGGACAAGCAAGACATAGCATACAGACAGAGCAACATAGGACAAGCAAGATGTAGCATACAGACAGAGCAACATAGGACAAGCAAGACATAGCATACAGACAGAGCAACATAGAACAAAAAGTAGCAAGACCAAATTCATAAAAGTAACAGTGTTTCCACACCTCACAAGCTACAGACAACAGACATGGAAAGTGGCAATACACAGCTAGGGACCATGTTCACAAATCTGATTGACCTTTAGCCATGTCTTCATACATTTTGTGAACGTGTGATAGGTGGTGCAGTTATATGTGTCTGAAGGCAGTGTATCTCCTTCACTGCAGCCGAGGTGAGTAAGACATTTAAACGTGTTAACCCTCGCAAGGCTGCAGGCCCAGACGGCATCCCCAGCCGCGCCCTCAGAGCATGCGCAGACCAGCTGGCCGGTGTGTTTACGGACATATTCAATAAATCCCTATACTAGTCTGCTGTTCCCACATGCTTCAAGAGGGCCACCATTGTTCCTGTTCCCAAGAAAGCTAAGGTAACTGAGCTAAACGACTACCGCCCCGTAGCACTCACTTCCGTCATCATGAAGTGCTTTGAGAGACTAGTCAAGGACCATATCACCTCCACCCTACCTGACACCCTAGACCCACTCCAATTTGCTTACCGCCCAAATAGGTCCACAGACAATGCAATCTCAACCACACTGCACACTGCCCTAACCCATCTGGACAAGAGGAATACCTATGTGAGAATGCTGTTCATCGACTACAGCTCGGCATTCAACACCATAGTACCCTCCAAGCTCGTCATCAAGCTCGAGACCCTGGGTCTCGACCCCGCCCTGTGCAACTGGGTACTGGACTTCCTGACGGGCCGCCCCGGTGGTGAGGGTAGGCAACAACATCTCCATCCCGCTGATCCTCAACACTGGGGCCCCACGAGTGCGTTCTGAGCCCTCTCCTGTACTCCCTGTTCACCCACGACTGCGTGGCCACGCACGCCTCCAACTCAATCATCAAGTTTGCGGACGACACAACAGTGGTAGGCTTGATTACCAACAATGACGAGACGGCCTACAGGGAGGAGGTGAGGGCCCTCGGAGTGTGGTGTCAGGAAAATAACCTCACACTCAACGTCAACAAAACTAAGGAGATGATTGTGGACTTCAGGAAACAGCAGAGGCAACACCCCCCTATCCACATCGATGGAACGGTAGTGGAGAGGGTAGCAAGTTTTAAGTTCCTCGGCATACACATCACAGACAAACTGAATTGGTCCACTCTCACAGACAGCATCGTGAAGAAGGCGCAGCAGCGCCTCTTCAACCTCAGGGGGCTGAAGAAATTTGGCTTGTCACCAAAAGCACTCACAAACTTCTACAGATGCACAATCGAGAGCATCCTGTCGGGCTGTATCACCGCCTGGTACGGCAACTGCTCCGCCCTCAACCGTAAGGCTCTCCAGAGGGTAGTGAGGTCTGCACAACGCATCACCGGGGGCAAACTACCTGCCCTCCAGGACACCTACACCACCCGATGTTACAGGAGCCACTGCCTGTTCACCCCGCTATCATCCAGAAGGCGAGGTCAGTACAGATGCATCAAAGCTGGGACCGAGAGACTGAAAAACAGCTTCTATCTCAAGGCCATCAGACTGTTAAACAGCCACCACTAACATTGAGTGGCTGCTGCCAACACACTGACACTGACACTGACACTGACTCAACTCCAGCCACTTTAATAATGGGAATTGATGGGAAATGATGTAAATATATCACTAGCCACTTTAAACAATGCTACCTTATATAATGTTACTTACCCTACATTATGCATAAGTATATACTGTACTCTATATCATCGACTGCATCCTTATGTAATACATGTATCACTAGCCACTTTAACTATGCCACTTTGTTTACATACTCATCTCATATGTATATACTGTACTCGATACCATCTACTGTATCTTGCCTATGCTGCTCTGTACCATCACTCATTCATATATCCTTATGTACATATTCTTTATCCCCTTACACTGTGTATAAGACAGTAGTTTTGGAATTGTTAGTTAGATTACTTGTTGGTTATTACTACATTGTCAGAACTAGAAGCACAAGCATTTCGCTACACTCGCATTAACATCTGCTAACCATGTGTATGTGACAAATAAAATTTAATTTGATTTGATTATTCCAGCTCTCACAGAGAAAGTGGATTTACTAAAGGTGCTTTTCCTTAAGGGAACTATACAGTCACCTCTCATGGCAGACCTTGTGGATCTACTGCCATGTGTTTGGGTTTTCTGTTTAACAAAAATACTGAGTGGAGGGGGAGCCAGGCCATTAACCTCTAGTGACACCCCATCCCGTGAATGGGTCCGTTGTCATCATCTGGCAATAATTAGCATAACGCAACGGACATACATTTTCCTAGAAAATATTCCTATTCATGAAAATCACAAATGAAATATATTGAGACACAGCGTAGCCTTTTGTTAATCATCTCAGATTTTCAAAATATGCTTTACAGCCAAAGCTAGACAAGCATTTGTGTAAGTTTATCGATAGCCTAGCATAGCATTTTGTCCAGCTAGCAGCAGGTAACTTGGTCACGGAAATCAGAAAAGCAATCAATTTAAATCGTTTACCTTTGATGAGCTTCGGATGTTTTCACACACGAGACTCCCAGTTAGATAGCAAATGTTCCTTTTTTCCCAAAATATTATTTTAGTAGGCGAAATAGCTCCGTTTGTTCTTCACGTTTGGCTGAGAAATCGCCCGGAAATTGCAGTCACGAAAACAGCAAAAAATATTCCAAATTAGCTCCATAATATCGACAGAAACATGGCAAACGTTGTTTATAATCAATCCTCAAGGTGTATTTCAAATACCTATTCGATAATATATCAACCGGGACTGGTTGTTTCTTAGTAGGAGAGAGAGAAACAATGGCCGCATTTGTCCTTTACGCAGCAAACACTATGAGAGACTTCAGCTGACCACTGACACAATGTTGACGTTCAGGCTCATTTTTCAAAATAAAAGCCTGAAACTATGTATTGTGACACTAGACACATTAGGGAAGGCATAGAAAAAGTAATCTGGTTGATATCTCATTCACTGCTCAATAGGGACGCATAGGAACGCAGAGCCTTCTAAATAAGAGTCCCTTCCTGATTGGATTTTTCTCAGGCTTTCGCCTGCAACATCAATTCTGTTATACTCACAGACAATATTTGTACAGTTTTGGAAACTTTAGTGTTTTCTATCCTAAACTATCAATTATATGCATATTCTAGCATCTCATCCTGACAAAATATCCCGTTTACTATGGGAACGTTATTTTTCCAAAAATGAAAATACTGCCCCCTAGTCACAAAAGGTTTTAAGGATCTTGAATACAAGACATGCATCGCTGTATTGCACAAGATTTTCCCAACTCAGGAGCTCATGCTTTCTGAAGATGTAACAGTGATGTTGGCTATTGGGCTTCCTATCAAGCACTTTGAGAGCCTGTGATCTATCATTTTAAGATGAGGTTAGGTATATTTAGCTTTCCATAGTCTGTAAATGAAGATCAGAAGGAAGAGCCAACAGAAAGAATATAAAAAATATATTCAATACATTTTCACCTTTCTTTTTTTTAGGTCAGACGGGAAAGCTGTTAATGTTTTGAAGTGTTCGTGTTGAAGCCGTTATCAGTGGGACCCAGTGTGTGTTGTTCTGACCTCTCCCTATAAGCTCTTATCCTGTTGACCTGCTTTATGATCTCTGACCTCTTTAAAAGCCTAGGTGCAGCCAAGTGCAACTCTGTCATTCCCTTTTCTCTCATCCCTATTTATATCTGTGACCTTCTCCATCTCTTTCTGACCTCTCTTCATCAACTCTTCTTCTTTTTACTTTCTCTCTCTTTACTCTTTACCAGTCTGGTTTTTGCAGTACAAGTTGCAGCCATTCTCTGGGTTTTTGCTGAGTAACTAAGCATCCCTCCCTCTCTCCTTTTCTCCCTCCCTCTTTTCTGCTCTCCTCTCCCCCTCCCTCCTTTCATACACCCCGCCCTAGTGTTCTCCTCTCCCCATCCCTTTCTCCTCATGTCCCACCCCAAAACAGCATGGTGGATGCCCTTCACTTCGGGGCAAACCAATCTGGCAGATGTGCAGAGATTCTAAGGCCGAACAGCTGGCCACTACAACAGGAAGCCTCACACACACACACACACACACACACACACACACACACACACACACACACACAGACACGCACACACGCACACAGACACACCTACGTAATGTCCCCCTCTCTCTCTTTATCTCTCTTCCCCTCTATCTCTCGCTTCTCAAACACACACAGAAGCCATGACCAGGGTGTTGTGTTTTTCACTACTCAGTGACCTGACTCGAGATGAGCTCCAGCAGTATTGTAGCAGCTGTTCATTCTGACTACCTCCCAACATGCTACTGCAGGATGGATGAGGGGAGGGGTGAGGGCTAGGGATGATGGACAGGTGAAGGAATGGAGAGAAATTATGAGAGGGTGAGGAAGGAGAAAAGCATATTAGAGAGGGAGATGGAGGAGAAAGATGAGGAGAGAGATGAGGAGAGAGATGAGGGAAGAGATGAGGAGAGAGATGAGGGGAGAGATGAGGAGAGAGATGAGGAGAGAGATGAGCAGAGAGATGAGGAGAAAGATTAGGAGAGAGATGAGGAGAGAGAGATGAGAAGAGGGATGACGAGAGAGATATGAGGGGAGAGATGAGGAGAGAGATGAGGGGAGAGATGAGGAGAGAGATGAGGAGAGAGATGAGGAGAGAGAGATGAGGAGAGAGATGAGGAGAGAGATGAGCAGAGAGATGAGGAGAAAGATTAAGAGAGAGATGAGAAGAGAGATGACGAGAGAGATATGAGGGGAGAGATGAGGAGAGAGATTAGGTGAGAGATGAGGAGAGAGAAGAGGAGAGAGAAGAGGAGAGGGAGATGAGGAGAAGGAGATGAGGAGAGAGAGATGAGGAGAGAGAGAGATGAGGAGAGAGATGAACAGAGAGATGATGAGAGAGGTGAGGAGAGAGATGAGGAGAGAGATGAGGAGAGAGAGATGAGGAGAGAGATATTAGGAGAGAGATGGGGAGAGAGAAGAAGATGAGTGGAGAGATGAGGGAGAGATGAGGAGAGAGATGAGGAGAGAGGTATTAGGAGAGAGATGAGGAGAGAGAAGAGGAAAGAGATGAGTGGAGAGATGAGGAGAGAGATGAGGGGAGAGATGAGGAGAGAGATGAGGGGGAAAGATGAGGAGAGAGATGAGGAGAGAGAGATGAGGGGGAAAGATGAGGAGAGAGAGATGAGGGGAGAGATGAGGAGAGATATGAGGGGGAAAGATGAGGAGAGAGATGAGGAGAGATGAGGAGAGAGAGATGAGGAGAGAGATGAGGAGAGAGAGATGAGGAGAGAGATGAGGGGGAAAGATGAGGAGAGCGGGACAATGGAGGGGAGAAATAGGATAGATGAGGATAGACAGATAGAGAAGGGGGGCTTGCTGCCTGTCAGGCAGCCTGTTAGTAGCTGTTCTCTTTGAGTCAGGCAGTGTGATAAACGCCTTCCCGACAATACAGCTCCATGATGCATTTATTTAACTGTCATGTCCCAGCCTGGCTGACTTTACTGCAACGCTCTGACACTGACTGATGGATAATGCAACACACACACACACACACACACACAATGAATGAGTAATACTTGTGTTCGTCAATAAAGTGTGTCAATGCAGATTGCTATGGTTTACCACTGGCCTATGATTCACATTGCATATGATTACAGTATTGAATGTCCCCGGGTTTCGCTGTATACCTGTTCATTTACTTACACTGCCTCATCCATGTTACATAAAACACTAATTACTTTGTAAACTTGGCTGCAATACAAGTTATTATAATGGATCAATGCCATTTCAGGATTTGAAATGACTGCGTAGGACTTTGCGTCCTGTGGGTAAATACAGCGTGTCCCTTTCCTTGAAGTTTCTGACTCTCTAACCCACGTCGACGTCACCCTGGCATGTGATTGGCCAGTTGTGTAACCCGTTCAATCAGTTAATTGAATCACCTCATCTATTACCAGTCTGCCGACGTCAACCATGTTCCAGCAAAGTCATTACAAGCTTTTTATGAAGTTCCCCCAAAACGACAACATCAATGCCTCGAGACACAGCTACTGTGTCTGCATGTTAGATACTCTGCACTCTCCTCTCCTCTTCTCTACTCCTCTCTTCTCTATCCTTCTTTATAGCCTTCTTTCCTTCTCTCCCTTCCTTGCATCTTCTTCCCCTCTCTTCCTCTTCCCTATTTTTTCCTCCCTTCCACCCTTTCCCTCCTGCCTCTCATCCCATTGTCCTCCTCACACCTCTCATCCCGTTGTCCTCCTCACACCTGTCATCCCGTTGTCCTCCTCACATCTGTCATCCCGTTGTCCTCCTCACACCTGTCATCCCGTTGTCCTCCTCACACCTGTCATCCCGTTGTCCTCCTCACATCTCTCATCCCATTGTCTTCCTCACGCCTCTCATCCCGTTGTCCTCCTCACACCTGTCATCCCGTTGTCCTCCTCACACCTGTCATCCCGTTGTCCTCCTCACACCTGTCATCCCGTTGTCCTCCTCACACCTCTCATCCCATTGTCTTCCTCACACCTCTCCCTAGGGCCCCATTTAAATCAGTTTTATTCTGTAAAAATACGACATAATTTTCCCCCCAATTTTTTTTCCAGGTTTCAGATTTTTGGTCAATTTTTTAATGTTTTCACTTTCAAAATCACACATTTTGTAATAGAAAAACAACCAAATTGGATGTTATAAGATGTCCATAACAATGCTTAAACCACAGGCAAGGAATATTTAGCTGGCGTTAGATACTTCATGTGTAGTCAGACTTAGCATGTCACAACTTTGAAAAGTCTGACAACATGACATGGTGAGCTAATGTTAACTTGCTTACTAAAAATCACCTGGTGGGTTAGCTACAATTTTCCCTCTAAGCTGCACACATGCCCGGGCGTGCAGTAGCCCGAGTAGCTACCTCAGGACTGCCACGTAAAGTAAATATTAGCCCACAGAGAGAAGCACGGCATTGAACTTAACTCAACTTTCAAGAGCAGTGGTCAACAACTGGTTGACCGTGATCTCCATTCCTAGTCGATCGCCAAACATTTCTGTAAAAAAAACAATGATAAAGCCTTTGTGCACCTATATTTTTTTGTTTGTCTCGTGCGGTTGGCGGTATGTGCACCCGATTAATAAGCTGCCCTGCATGCCAGGTAGGCAACTGTTGCCATTATTTTTTAATTGCATTTGATTTATTTTGTACGTTTTACAAAAATCATCTCCAAAATATTGTTATTTTTTTAAACAAAGCAAATACTATTATTATTATTATTATTAATTTAGAATTATATAAAAGCCCCTTGGATATTCTCACATATATATTATTAACCCTGTTATTAGCAGGACAATATATATTGGTCATTTTGGTCATGGCTCCTAAGCGGCTCCCTTCTCCAGCTGTATCCACTGAAAGCGGGCGAGGTTCAAGGCACAAGGGCAGGGGGCAGGGGATGGTCCGCAGAGCCGCGCACAGAAGACCTCCATGGGGAAGGGAAGAGGAGGAAGGGGGAGGACCCCAATAATGGCGCTGACTAGGGAAACGTTCCCGCTGTTCATAGTGCTAGTCTGCATGTTCAAACTAAAACAATGGAACTAATAATGGCATCTTTATGCTTTTGTTCATAAAATATTGATTAAAATACTCTTTCAAAATGCTGATGTTTATTTAGTTATGGATCCATAACGAAATACTATGGTTATAAATATCACTGAATTACAGAAATATTGGAACAAAGTTGTCTAATGAAGGTAAACAAATTGCTGCTTACTGGAAAATACTCTTTCAAACCCATACGATCATGTTGTACCACACCATAATGGCTATTAGCAGGTAGCTGGACAATCGACTTGCTTAGAAGGAGGGTACGGGGAGAATTATATCGTCAAATGTATTTCTTCGTTTTGGTTGGCTGTATCACAACCGTCCGTGATTGGTTGCAATTTCAGTTTAATAGACCAGAAAAGACAAAACAAATAATATAGCAAAAAGTATTATTGCTATTGTTATGTATCACATCCGACGGGGATTGGAATTGGCCCAGCGTTTGTCTCCCTCTAAACACAGAAATAAATATTTTGGCCTTTACAAATATTATTTTGGCCTTTAATCAGATTAAAATGGCTCACTTTCATTTTCTTTTTACAAAATAATCCCCACCTGAACACCTGACCTGAACACCATGTACAGTACTATAACAGCCCATTATTCTCTCTGATAGTCTTTAATAAGTCAATGTTCTGGTTGTCCTGACCTGAACACCATGTACAGTATTATAACAGCCCATTATTGTTTCTGATAGTCTTTAATAAGTCAATGTTCTGGTTGTCCTGACCTGGACACCATGTACAGTACTATAACAGCCCATTATTCTTTCTGATAGTCTTTAATAAGTCAATGTTCTGGTTGTCCTGACCTCAACAACATGTACAGTATTATAACATCCATTATTCTTCCTGATAGTCTTTAATAAGTCAATGTTCTGGTTGTCCTGACCTGAACACCATGTACAGTACTATAACAGCCCATTATTCTCTCTGATAGTCTTTAACAAGTCAATGTTCTGGTTGTCCTGACCTGAACACCATGTACAGTATTATAACAGCCCATTATTGTTTCTGATAGTCTTTAATAAGTCAATGTTCTGGTTGTCCTGACCTGGACACCATGTACAGTACTATAACAGCCCATTATTCTTTCTGATAGTCTTTAATAAGTCAATGTTCTGGTTGTCCTGACCTCAACAACATGTACAGTATTATAACAGCCATTATTCTTCCTGATAGTCTTTAATAAGTCAATGTTCTGGTTGTCCTGACCTGAACACCATGTACAGTACTATAACAGCCCATTATTCTCTCTGATAGTCTTTAATAAGTCAATGTTCTGGTTGTCCTGACCTGAACACCATGTACAGTATTATAACAGCCCATTATTGTTTCTGATAGTCTTTAATAAGTCAATGTTCTGGTTGTCCTGACCTGAACACCATGTACAGTATTATAACAGCCCATTATTCTCTCTGATAGTCTTTAATAAGTCAATGTTCTGGTTGTCCTGACCTGAACACCATGTACAGTACTATAACAGCCCATTATTCTCTCTGATAGTCTTTAATAAGTCAATGTTCTGGTTGTCCTGACCTGGACACCATGTACAGTATAATAACAGCCCATTATTGTTTCTGATAGTCTTTAATAAGTCATTGTTCTGGTCATCCTGACCTGAACACCATGTACAGTATAATAACAGCCCATTATTCTGTATGATAGTCTTTAATAAATACATGTTCTGGTTGTCCTGACCTGGACCCCATGTACAGTACTATAACAGCCCATTATTCTTTCTGATAGTCTTTAATAAGTCAATATTCTGTTCATCCTGACCTGGACACCATGTACAGTATAATAACCCCCCATTATTGTTTCTGATAGTCTTTAATAAGTCAATGTTCTGGTTGTCCTGACCTGGACCCCATGTACAGTACTATAACAGCCCATTATTCTTTCTGATAGTCTTTAATAAGTCAATGTTCTGGTTATCCTGACCTGGACACCATGTACAGTACTATAACAGCCCATTATTCTTTCTGATAGTCTTTAATAAGTCAATGTTCTGTTCATCCTGACCTGCACACCATGTACAGAATATAAACAGCCCATTATTCTGTATGATAGTCTTTAATAAATACATGTTCTGGTTGTCCTGACCTGGACACCGTGTACAGTATAATAACCGCCCATTATTGTTTCTGATAGTCTTTAATAAGTCAATGTTCTGGTTGTCCTGACCTGGACCCCATGTACAGTACTATAACAGCCCATTATTCTTTCTGATAGTCTTTAATAAGTCAATGTGCTGGTCATCCTGACCTGGACACCATGTACAGTAGTATAACAGCCCATTATTCTTTCTGATAGTCTTTAATAAGTCAATGTTCTGGTTGTCCTGACCTGGACACCATGTACAGTACTATAACAGCCCATTATTCATTCTGATAGTCTTTAATAAGTCAATGTTCTGGTTGTCCTGACCTGGACACCATGTACAGTACTATAACAGCCCATCATTCTTTCTGATAGTCTGTCATTAATAAATGTTCTGGTTGTCCTGACCTGGACACCATGTACAGTATTATAACAGTGTCATACCCAGACCATAGTTTGCTTTGTATGTTTCTATGTTTTGGTTGGTCAGGGTGTGATCTGAGTGGGCATTCTATGTTGGATGTCTTGTTTGTCTATTTCTATGTCTGGCCTGAAATGGTTCTCTATCAGAGGCAGGTGTTAGTCATTGTCTCTGATTGGGAACCATATTTAGGTAGCCTGGGTTTCACTGTGTGTTTGTGGGTGATTGTTCCTGTCTCTGTGTTTTGCACCAGATAGGGCTGTTTTTGGTTTTCCACGTTTATAGTTTTTGTAGTGTTCGTGTTTATCTTTTGTTATTAAACATAAATCAAAGATTTTTGGTCCGGCTCTACTTCACCACAGGAAAACCCTTACAAACAGCCCATTATTCTTTCTGATAGTCTTTAATAGGTCAATGTTCTGGTTGTCCTGACCTGGACACCATGTACAGTATAATAACCGCCCATTATTGTTTCTGATAGTCTTTAATAAGGCAATGTTCTGGTTATCCTGACCTGGACACCATGTACAGTATAATAACCGCACATTATTGTTTCTGATAGTCTTTAATAAGTCAATGTTCTGGTTGTCCTGACCTTGGACACCATGTACAGTATTATAACAGAACATTATTCTTTCTGATAGTCTTTAATAAGTCAATGTTCTGGTTGTCCTGACCTGGACACCATGTACAGTATTATAACAGCCATTATTCTTCCTGATAGTCTTTAATAAGTCAATGTTCTGGTTGTCCTGACCTTGGACACCATGCACAGTATTATAATAGCCCATTATGGACTATTAGCAGGACAATATACCTTTACCAACACCTCTCTGTATTTTGATACTTTGTGGATGGGGGCTCCTGAGAGGATAGGGGCTCCCGCAGTGCAAAATGCATTGCGACAGATGCAGGTTCGATACCCGTGCCGGACGCCATCGAGAGACCCATGATGCGGCTTTGGTTTTAATTTAGAATCCAGTCCTCTATATTTAATTATTGGTGGAGTCACGGCATATTTTTCGCAAATCAAATGTATTTATATAGCCCTTCGTACATCAACTGATATCTCAAAGTGCTGTACAGAAACCCAGCCTAAAACCCCAAACAGCAAGCAATACAGGTGTAGAAGCACGGTGGCTAGGAAAAACTCCCTAGAAAGGCCAAAACCTAGGAAGAAACCTAGAGAGGAACCAGGTTATGTGGGGTGGCCAGTCCTCTTCTGGCTGTGCCGGGTAGAGATTATAACAGAACATGGCCAAGATGTTCAAATGTTCATAAATGACCAGCATGGTTGAATAATAATAAGGCAGAACAGTTGAAACTGGAGCAGCAGCACAGTCAGGTGGAAGTTGAAACTGGAGCAGCAGCATGGCCAGGTGGACTGGGGACAGCAAGGAGTCATCATGTCAGGTAGTCCTGGGGCATGGTCCTAGGGCTCAGGTCAGTTGAAACTGGAACAGCAGCATGGCCAGACTGTAGACTGTAGGCCTGCCGTAGTCGACATGAGTCTCACTAGTGTTGAGTAATTTGCTGTTAAATGTGGTGTAGGTATTATTTATTTAACGAGCATAGTGAAGTTAGAAGCAATAGGATTTGAAGCAATAGCCTACGCCTATTTTAGCACCGTTTCGTTCTGCTCTGAGACACGCATAGGGACTGGTCTTGATAAATCAATAGATTTATATTTTCACTGGTATTTGGGTATTGGTTAGACGACAATTATACAATTAGGGTGTAGAAATGTTATGCTCTTGACTCAACACTATACACGTCAATGATTGCACTTAACAAACAGCTGCATTTAGTTTCAGAATGGGTGGCAAGGAATAAGTTAGTCCTAAATATTTCTAAAAGTCAAAGCATTGTATTTTGGACAAATCATTCAGTAAACCCTAAACCTCAACTAAATATTGTAATAAATAATGTGGGAATTGAGCAAGTTGAGGTGACTAAAGTGCTTGGA